>NC_045437.1:177716614-177811000 GCF_002776525.5 Piliocolobus tephrosceles
CAAAGTTCAGGAAAGTTCCAGCATTGATGGCAACTAAGAGACAGTGTCCAGACTCACAGCAGGACCAGGAGGAGCATCACAGGGCCTGGGGAGCAGGTGTTCCCATGCTGAGGCCACTGAGAGGCCTGGAGGCCTGAGCCAGGGAGTGCAGAGATAACTGGGGTTTCTCCAGGGCCACAGCCATCGAGAGGTTGGGATGTAAGTGAAAGGCAGATTCCAGCAGGGCAAAGAGTGAGTGGAGGATGAGAGTGTGCAGTCAGCGGGCATGAGGCTAGCTCCCTCAGTGACTTCATATGGTGGTGGAGGGCGGAAGTGAGGTGGGGCAACCGCTGGAGGACCAGGGGAGCAGCAGCGTGGAGGGACAGCATTTGAGAAAAAAAGTCACGCGTAGGGAGGGAAAGTTGAAGTTACCAGAGAAAGGAGTGACTTGGTGGTACCAGGGCTCTGCGGGGGTGTGTGTGTGTGTGAGTGTGGGAATGTGCGGGAGGGAGGGTGAGTCTGAGTGTGTGGCATCAGGTAGGGTGGGATGATGATAGGCAGGTTGTAGACATGTTTGGGAGTCATGAGGAGGGAATGGGGACTCTCTTGACTTTCGTCACTGCAGTGAAGGAGGGGAGAAGCCATCTTCTAGAAGGAAAGGATAGGAAGGAGACAGGACCCAACTGCCCCAGCTCCAAGAAGCCGCCCATTCTCTTCAGCTTGGAGCCAGCCTTGGAAGTGCAGTGAGAAGGGGCAGGGTGGTCTCAGAGGGTGGGCTGGGTGGGCAGCCAGAGCTTCTTGACAATGCTGTAGACTAGGGACATATAGAACCCCCCACTCGCCACTGGCCATGGTGAGTTCCTTAGGAAGCGGCATTCTTTTAGCCACAAACCTTTGATCTAAGCCAAACCCTTCCTTAATTACATTCTGTTTTCTGCCAGCATCATTTTCTAGAATGATCAGTTCTACTTCTGCTCCCCATTCTTGGAAGGAGAATCAGAGAATTGGAAGTAACTCCCAGTCCCCTGACTCCTTCATCCTCTTTTATAGGTTCCAGAGTCTGAGGGCCAGAGGCAGGGCATGGACATCCAGCCCCACACGGCAAACCCAAGCAGCCGGCCCAGCCCAGGCCCTCTACCACTTTTTGTCGTGGGCAGGCTGGTGTGCTCTAAAACCATCCTAATTTGCATTTTGTGTGTGTGGTGGGGTGGTGAGGAGGAAAATGACAGCCAGGAAGGGAGTGGTTGTAAGCTGCCTGGGAGAGACGGCAGAAAAGGTTTGGGAGCTCCTCAGTCAGAGAGGGAAGGCCACTAGGTCCCCAGAGCCAGAGCAGACATTAAGTAGAATGCCTGTTTAGCTGGCAGGCAGGGGTTTTCCCCCTTGCTTCTCCTTGAGAGGCAGGAGAGAGGTGGTGGGCTGCCTTGGACTACCGGCTTCTCTGGTGCCAGAAGCCCCCTGCCTGCCCCACCCAAGATGAAAGACAGGCCATCTCCCATAGCCTGGAGACGCAGGGAACTTCTCTGATTCACTTCCCTGGAGCACTGATTCAAGATTAAACACAATTCTCATGTTCTAGAGGGAAACGCTCTGAGGAACAGAGTTCTCCAGCACCAGTCAAAGTGCTGCTCCCTTTCCCCTTACCTAGCTCTCCGACAAGTGACAGCTTGCAAGCTGAGAAACCAGCCCATCATGTGTGACCTCCCAGAGGCATTCTGGAGTCAGGGTCTTTCACCAATGATTGCCAAATGATGGGGCTTTCAGATGCTGCAGCAGGTCTTTCAAGAAGTTTTAGGGGTGAGCAGGGTCTTCCACTGATCAAGCTGACTGTGACAGTCAAATTGCCTTCAACTATCCAGAGAAGTTAAAGGCTTAATTCTTGTCTGTGGTCTGCAAGACCCTGGGCCACCATGACCAGAGGGTCCCTGAGCTGCAGGAAGAAGGCTGGGAGTGGCAAGGAAGGGGAGTAAAGAGAGGGGCTGGGACTGGTTCCATGGGCGAATCTGGGGGCACAGCCCTGGCCTCTGCCCAGTTCAGGCCCCTCCTTCTCGAGAGGAGGGAAGGCAGCCGGTTGGACGGAAGACAGGCTGGATATTGCTTACCTGCCGTTGCCATATTTGATGCGAATGTCTCGGCTGCGGTTGAGCTCCTTGCCGTCCTTGAACCAACGGTAGGAAGGTTGGGGATTACCGGCTGCTGCCTCACACTTCAGCGATTGCTTCTCACCCACCTGTCCCGTCTGGCTCTTCATCTTCTTCAACTTGGGCCGGGTGGCTGTGGGGTACAAGGCAGGTAGATGAGCATGTTGGTGGCAGGGGCAGTGCCGAGCATGAGTAGTGGACGGTAAGGGCCACTGTTTTGGGGCTGGAACTGGGGAAGGGAGGGGTGATCCTGAGAGCCACCCCTCCTGGTGTCATTTCCTAGTTCAATTCAATAAGCATTTACAGTGAGTCTGTCATGACATCAATGTAGTTATAACTAATGGAGAGTTTCCTTCATGCCTTGAATGGTATGAAGCTTGACATTAGCTTATGAAACCTTCACGATAACCCCATGAGTTCACAGCAATGGTTAAACCCACTTACAGATGGGGAAATGGAGGCTCAGAATGGTGAAGTCACTTCCCTAAGGGCAGATGATGGAACTGGGATTCAAACCCAGATCTCCTTGACATTGGTGCTCAAGATCTAAAATCATGGGTAACAAGCCATGGGGCTCTACTGGTGGGCTGAGGCCCAATCACGGATGCAAAGCTGCAAATGCCAGGCTGAGAGGCTGTCCCCATTTTTCTTAAATGCCATTCTATCTCCACATGCCCCAGTCTCCCATGCTTTACTTCCTTGCTCCTCTCCCCACCACCAAAAAACAAAACAAAACACACACACACACACACACACACACACACACACACACACACATACATCCCCCAAAAGAGAAAGTACCCTGTTCTTAGGAAGGTGAGGCCAAGCCAGTGCTCGTGCTGAGGTGTGTAACAATTTCCAATGGGACAGTCTCTTATAGGATACACAAAGCCTTCATGCAGGTTCTCGTTTGGTCCCTGAGCTCTGTAAGGCAGTGTCATACTGACATTGATGGTGCAGATGAGACTCAGAGAGATGAAGAAACTTGCCTGAAGCCACATAGTCAGGCAGCCACAGAGCTGGGACCAAAGCTCAGGTATCAAGATTTGCCACGTGTTAGGTTGGTAGCAGGATGGTGTCTGATTTTGTGGTCTCATCTCTCTCTGTGAGGTGGTTAAAAGCCTTCCAGTAGCAGAAGGGAGGGTCTGTTGGAGCCAGGGAGTTGTCTGGGAACTGACTGGCTCTGTCTCAGCCATTGGTCCTTTACCTGGCAGCTCAGAGCGCTGACAATGGGCCAGAGCTGGCTCTGGAGAAAGGCAGGCAAGAGGGCCTGGCTAGAACAGGGTCCCCTCATTGAACTTCACCCTGAGCTGCTGCATATATGCAGGGAGTAGACGAGAGGGGCGCAGGGCACAGAGGAAGCACAGAAAGGAAGCCTTTAAAAATGTATGACGTAGGCTTATGCAATGATTCTCGTAAAATAATTTTGTTCATTTTAGAAAATTAAAAAATACAGAAGGTTGAAAAAAGAAGAAAACAAAACCATCCCTTGTCTCCATACTCATAAATAACACCTCCCCCATTTTTAAACAAAATGGAATCAATGCCATTTGTGGACAATAATAACAATAATAGCTAACCTTTGTGAAATGCTCTCTATGTGCCAGGCTCTATGTATTCTTTCCTTTAATGAAACAACGTAACCCTTTTGCCTGGGTGTTAAATATTAATAATAGCATTTCCCAAAGTGAATTCTATAAGCAGGAGTATCTGGAGAGATGAAAACAGATATTACTTGAGAAGAGGGTTCCATGGGAAAATGGGTTTGGAGAGCATGTGGGTTAAGCATAGTTAAAGAAGTATCTATCAACTTCAGTATCGTTCTCTAAGTGAGGGCCTTGAAACCATTTTTCTTGGAACTCTTAGTAGCATTTCAAGGAAATAAAAGTTCTGTGGAATAAATTCTATAACTTATATGTGTATTTATTTGTGCGTATATATACATTTTGACAATGATTCCATTGAATATATATATACACACACACACACACACATATATTTTGACAGATATTAACATGATTCCAAATTCAAGAAGTGAAAAGGGGTATATGGCTTAAAAAACAAGTCTCGGCCGGGCACGGTGGCTCAAGCCTGTAATCCCAGCACTTTGGGAGGCCGAGACGGGCGGATCACGAGGTCAGGAGATCGAGACCATCCTGGCTAACACGGTGAAACCCCATCTCTACTAAAAAATACAAAAAACTAGCCGGGCGAAGTAGCAGGCGCCTGTAGTCCCAGCTACTCGGGAGGCCGAGGCAGGAGAATGGCATAAACCCGGGAGGCGGAGCTTGCAGTGAGCTGAGATCCGGCCACTGCGCTCCAGCCTGGGCGACAGAGCGAGACTCTGTCTAAAAAAAAAAAAAAAGTCTCTCTCTAACTTCTGGCCACAACCACACAGTTGTCTTTCTAGGAGATAATCATTCTTATTGGTTCCTTTGACCTCCTTTCAGAAATCTTTTATGCATATACAAATCCCGCCCCTGCCCCGAGTATTCACACACTCAGTTTTTCTTACAGCATCATTTTTCATGGTTGCATAATGTTCCTGTATGGGTGTATCATAACTTATGTAACTGATTCCTGTGTGGAACATTTAGCATGTCCCCCTCCACCTTCCCATTACAAACAACCCCAAAAGAACATCCTTGCAGCTTTATCTTTGCACACACCCCATGTATACTGCTGTATGGGGGAGGATGTCTCTAGACTCAGGCTGTCTGGCTTTCAGTCCAGACTTTGCTACTTGTTAGATTTGTGTCCTCAAGAATTAACTTCATTCATTTGCGCCTCAACTTCCTCAGCTGTAAAATACAGGAGATAAATAATAGCTCTTACCTCTTGGGATGATGACTGTGAGGATTATATGAGACAATGCATGTAGAGCCTGGCACATAGAGAGCATTTAACAAAGGTTAGCTATTATTATTATTATTCACAATTATTTCCTAAGGCGATCTTCCTAAAAGTGGAATTGCTGCGTCAGAGGGTACGCAATCTTTCTCAGCTTTGTACATTGCCAAATTGCCCTTTGGAAAGGTTGCACCAATTTGTGCTCCCCCCACTGAATGACAGTGCCTGTTTTTTCCACACCCTCACCAACACGAGGTATTATCATGTCTTTAATCTTTGCCAATTAGCTAGGCAAAAGATAACGTCTCTTTGTTTTAATTTGCATTTATTTGATTACTGATGAGGCTGAACATTTTTCATAAGTGTATTGGCCCATTGTATTTCTTCTTTTTGAATTGCCTGTTCATGCATGCAGTCTGTTTTTCTATTGAGTACTCATCCTAGTGACTTGTAAGAGCTTTTTATAAATATTAAGGCTATTAATCTTTTGCTACAAAGTTTTTTCCCCTCAGTTACCTGCTTTTTTATATTGCTGGTTTTTCTTCTTCTTTTTTTTTTTCTTTTTCGTTTCTTTTTTTTTTGTGTGTGGCACCCAGAGATTCTATGTGCATCAATCTATCAATCTGTTGGACTTTTTGGAACTTCATTATTCTAAGTGTGACTGAAATCTTGCCTTATCTTCCTTCCCTTACCCACCTCCCTCCCTCCTGCATCTGCTCTGGAGTCCCTAGTCATTGCTTACGTTAGGTCTTAACGCTGGAGGCTAATTGGAATCACATGAGAAGCTTTACAAGTCAGGTACCTGGGACATATCCTAGGCATTCTGAAGCAGAAGCTGTGAGTGTGAGTTCCGGTTGTGGGTTCTAAAGGGCTCTTCAGGTGTGTTCCTTTATTTTTGGAAATGTAACATACATTCAGGAAAGTGCACATAAGTGTATAGCTCAATGACTGGTTACAGACTGAACACATATGCACAAGTGACTTTGCACTAAGATTGGGTTGACACCTGGTGGTGATCTAACCTCTTGGTTAAGTGGTGACCTCCAACTAGTCCCTTCTCCTTTCTTGTGAACTGGGGACACATCACAGAGAGCTCTTCTCGGGTGCTAAACTGTCCCCTTACCACACTTGGGGTGTGCTGACTTTTCTTGCAACTCAGAGACAAGGGAACCGCCTGTCTCCACCACCATGAGCCACTTTTCTCCCAACAAGATGGGGTGATGGGGGAGGGAGGATAGTGGTGGCAGCTGGTGGGAGGAAGCAGGGGTTACTCTACCACCTTGGTTCCTGACATGAGTTCCAGTGCTATATTATGTACTTAGCCTGTGGCCACTGCTTAGTGGTGATGGTGATGGGCTAGGGGGATGTGTTACAGAGAGACTGTTCCCAGAAACAGTAGGCAAGGCCCTAATTCAGAGGGCCTGAGGAACTGAGAACTCCAAAGTAATCGCTGGCCACCGATGGAAAACACAGGACCGCATTTCAGATCACTGGGAGCCCACTCCATCTAGTGAGAACCTTGTGTGACTCAGTAGCAATTTCTGGATAGTCCACTCACTTCAGAACACTTTAGAACCTTATCTAGTTCACCTGTTCCTTATTCATTTATTCAGTTCATTCCAAATGAATTCATTCATTCATTCATTCATTCAACCATACCAAGAGATAAGCATCCTACTGTTAGGGAGCCTGAATTTTAGTGAGGGGGACAATAAGCAAAACATCAACAGGAAATATGACACAGTAAAAAAAAAAAAAAAGCAGCTGGATAAAGGCCCTAAGGTGGGAATGAGCTTGATGAGTTCATGGGGCCAAAAGAGGCCTATGTGGCTGGAAGATAGTAGAAGATGGGCAGGGTGTGAGGGGAGCTTGGAGAGGTAGGCAGGGCCCAGGTTGACATGGGGCTGTGCAAGCCAGGATGAGAAGGCCAGATTTGTTTTGTATATTAAAATAAAAAAACCAACTTTTTATGTGCCTACTAGAAATTTTAAAATTACATATATGGATTGCATTATATTTCTATTGGACAGCCCTGGTTTAAAGGATGACAACATAAAAATAACCATACATTTGAATCATGCTATGTTCTTTACAAAGAGTTTTCTTTTATAGCTCTTAACGGTTCCTCAGAATCATCTGTGATGCTAAAAGCCATGCCTCCTGCTCTAGCAGCTGCGAGTCCTGGTCTTTGCTCACAGAAATCCTAGTTTGCAGTGATTTGAAAGTTGAAAGCCAGGGTCGGGCAAACCTTGAAGGAAAGTTCCTTGGGGTCAGGGGGCAGTGGCAGCAGCTCAGGTAGCAGGAAAGAGAAGAATATACACCAGATGGCCTTGGAACAATGTCCTCCGCACCCACACTCCTGGGCCTAGAGCCCTGCCAGGTTTTCTGTGGCAAAGATTGAGGTGACCTCCCCAAGATGGCCCTGGATTGGTTTTGTAGGTGTGCTGGGAAGGCATTAGAGGCTTATAAGTTAGGGGATGACCTGATCTTACTTTCTGCATTTTAAGCTCTTTCTTATCCTGAGCCACCATCCTTTCTCTATGCATCCTCTAGCCATCAGTTCTAGTACCAGCCCCTGGGGTCATGTGGGATAAGGCTGAGGGGCTGTTCGCATAGCAGACATTTGTGCATCCAGAGACAGCTCTCATGGGACCTCAGACATGACTGGGCTAGATCAGCCCCTCACCTAGAGACCCTCTCTGAGCTAGGTCTGGTATTGCCCGTGTCTCTTTTACAGCCCAGGGCCCAGAATACAATGCTAGTGTATGGGTATAGAGACCATCACACCATGTCTCAAGAATGTCTTGGGGCCAGAGCTGAACCAAGCAGAGGAACAGGCTTCCTGGGATGCATGGGATCTGTCAAGGAAAGAACTGAAGCAATGCAGTGGGCAGGCATTTATCCCACATTCAGTCGACACTCTAATCCCTACTGCTGCTCCTTCTCCACAGATGGAGGGGTAGGCAGTAAGCCGATGGACTACTTGGGCCCTTGAGTATTGAGCACTTCTCCTTTCCCCTGTTTATTGAATGCCTGCTATGAGCCAAGTTCTGTGTTTGGCCCTAGACAGAAACGATCCAGCTGTATATGGAGTAACCACCCCCTACTCCCCAAAGAGTTTAACTTGTCCCCTTCTGTTGTTGTTTTGTTACATAAGAAATTTTTGTTGTGAAAAAATTATACAAGTAAGGAAAAAGAAAAACACATTTAAATCAATTCAATTACCAACAGAGAGAAAGCCACTGTAGGCATTTTCAAACGTCTCTCAAAAGACTTTTCTCTCCAAAATGCTTTTCTCAGTCAATATACATTCGAAACATTTTTTCCAAGTCTAGAATAATTTCAATAGCTGCATAATATTTCATTGTTCAGATGAGCATATCAGGTTGTCTCCAATGTTCTGCTAATAATAACGATATTGCAATGAATTTCTCCATAAATTCAGCTTTGTGGCTGAAGGGAGGAGCAGCAGTCCTGGGGATTCATGCGTATTTTCTCATGCAGAAAGGGGACCCTCAAAGGTCCAGCACACAGGAGAGTGGACAGATGAGAGGCATCCAGCGAAAGCAAGAGGAAGTTCTGTGTGCACAAGAAGGGGGAGAAAGTTCCCACCACTCTGCACGCATGGCCATTACTGACACCCTGATCCCCGCAGCAGCTCCTTCCCTAGTGATGAAAGGGGCAGGTGGCAAGCTGATGGCCTAGGCGGCTCTTTGGGTATTGGGCAGCTCTTCCTTCCCCTAAGGTTTCTTCCTCAGACCAAGCCCCCTCTGCTGAGCTCCCATACTCCTTGGGTTTTGGGGGAAGCCCAGAGGCTACTTCATCCAGTCCTCTTCCCCCTGGGACAAGGGTTCACTGGAGTTGAGGTGTGGGGATGTAGGGAGATCTCCCTTGGCAGCTTTATAAGAACAAGAAGAAGCTCTCTCAAGGATGGCCCAGGCCTCCACATAAAGATTTTCCTCCAGGATGGGCTCCATAAAACCTTAGGACACCTCCCCATGGTTGCCATGAGTTGGACCACAGGGTATCCGGTGGCTTCTGCTTCCTATCTCCTGGTGCCAAGCCAGGGCATCTGGCCTGTATCTATTTGACAGGCCATCCCCAGAAAGCACCTCATTAAAGATAGCGACAACAGCAACAACAACCAGGATTGCTCCCTTCCCACATCCCAGCCCCGAGGCCAGGAGGTGCGGCTGCTGCCAGCAGCTTCACCTCATTCCTCTCGGCAGTGGGCGGTGGGTGCGGAGCCTACCCAGATCTGAGAGCAAGACAGACGCTCAGGACATGGCTGGGCAACCCAGCCAGGGAGGACCTGGCTCTGCCTCCCTCCTGGCATCCAGCGGGTAGGGGCAGCAGGCTCTTAAAAGGGTTAATGATCCTCACCTCATGACTAAGGCTGAGCAGTTCCCTTTGCAGGGCAACACCTGGAGACAATGTGGCCAGCCTGCCTGGCATCAAAGTTTCCCACTGTCCTGCTGCTGGCCAGCTGCGGGTCAGCCCCCTTCCCACCCCTCTCCCACCCACAAAGTGACTGCAACCTATTGGAGGTTAATTACAGACTCCAAGTTCAAATGAGAAAGAAAAAAAAAAAACCCACTAAACTAAAAACACAGCTGGTTTAAGTGGGCACAGACGGCCTAGGCAGCCAGGCATCCTACCCATGGCTTGCAGAAGAGCCATTTCACACTCACAGGACAGGCTCCCAAAGGGAGTGTATGCCCAGCTGGGCTGCTTGGCTTTTCCTCAGCCACCTAGGCCCAGCGCAATGCCTGGGCTAGGTTTGCCCTCTTTTTACATCTATCCAACAAATACCCACATGCAACAGTCCCTATGATGTACGAGGCACTTACCAGTCACCATGGATTTGGTGCCAAACGAGATATGGCCCTGGCCTCGGGTTGGTCTTTGCCTCCTGTTTAGGGCTCCCACAAAGGCCGATCCTCAAAGAGGACCACCTTCCCTGCACCAGTGAAAACCAGCCTAGATCTGATGGGCTTTCAGCTCAGCAGCCCAGGTGCCTGGCACCTCAGCTGCAAGGTGGAGAAGAGGGGCCAGGCCAGCTGGGATGAGAACTAAAGACGGGGGGCAGACGCTGCACCAGGAGGGCAGGTAAAGAAGAAGGGGAAGGGAGGAGGAGGAGACAAAACTTGGCAGCACCAAGACCAACAGAAATGATTCCTGCCTCAAAGCTTCACCTGCCCATCCAGAAGCACCCATCCACTGACACCCAACCTGCAGTGTGAGGGCAGGTATGCACAGGCCCGGGCCTGACCACCAGGGACAACACTACTCCCACCCACAGGCCCCTCTGCCAGGAGCCAAGCGTCCTGAGAGAAACACTGGCCTCCTCAGGGCTCTGCAAGGCCAGGGAGAGATGCCTTGACCCCAGAGTCATGCAGGTCCACGCCACAGTGCTCCACCCAGCGCAGGACTGGGATACAGGCACATGAGTAGCAGAGAAGGGAGATGAGGGGGTTGTCATCTATGTCTGCGAGAGATGGCACAGGTTCACAGAGCAGGGCAGCAGTTGCAGGGGTAGGCATAGGGATACTCAACAGACGCCTCAGTCTCCCTGGGTTCTTAGCAGTGCTTGTGGCACAGGCCACAGACACCTAGAGCTGGCACGGATGAGGCACAGAGGAAGCAGAGCAGAACGGGGGAAAGAGAGGCAGCTGAGGACACAGCAATCCAGGTCTTTGTCCCAGTCTCCCAATTTCTCAGCTGTCTGCCCTTAGGTAAGTAGTTTAGCCTCTCTGGGCCTCAGTTGACTCATTTATAAACTAAGCTCTGTCTATTTTAGAGGAATGGAGCAAGAGAAAGCTCTCTATGTAGGGATGGAAGGCCTCTGACCATTATCATCTTTTCAGCTGCTGAGGGCGGAGGTCGGGGACAAAGCAGAGATGACAGTTCTGGAAAACTGTTACCATTTACCCAAACTCTGTTTAATCTCTCTACTGGGGAAAGCCGGGCTCTGGGCCAAAGTCTTGGGCCCTGGCCCAGGAGAACCCTCTGTGGAAAGGGCCTGCTGTAGGTGGACTAGGCCGTCTCTTGCTCGGGGAATTCAGAAAGAGCCAAGAAGGGGATCCCAGAGCCCCATCCTCTTTGGGGTGGGCCTGCACTTCCTGCCTCCTTGGCCTGACTGGAGAAAGTTGTTTCTGAAGCTCTGAGTCTTGGGGAAGTGTAGCAGGGGTTGGGGAAAGGGGGAGGCACCTTGTACATGCAGAAAAGACTGGCTTCTCAAACTGGGATACATGCAAAGCCACAGGATGATCTCAGGGGCTCTTTCTGAGGGTCTGCCAAGCTTATTAATAAGGAAAAGCAGCACCTTTGCATCAGAACAAACAGACACATGGTGGAGAAGAGTGTTAAGTTCACGTGGGTTTTTAAGATAAAAGTATAAGGTTTTGAAGAAATGCTGGGTTTCAGGAGAAAGGTCTTAGCAGGCCTGATGCAGAGCAGGAACAGGCTCATGTGCTCACCATGGATGCAGGGTGCCCAGGCTGCCAGAGGCCCTGTCTACTTCTTCAAATTCAACTGCAAGCAGGAAAGTCCCAGCTTAGGCACCCTGAGAGCTTGGGAAGGCTGAAATGTGGTCCTTGTGGTCCAGGCTAGTGAGGGCAAGGGGGCTGGAAAGAACCCCAAAATGAACACCTTCCTCCCTGGGTATTTAGTCATTAGGTTAAATGTAACATGCGGAAAACCAGTTTCTCCATCTTCTCTTCCAAGATTGCTCCTTCTCCTGGATTCCCTCTTTCAGTCACTTCGTTATCTGTGACAACCCTGTGTCTCCCTTGACTTTCCCCAAAGGCTGAGTCAATTTGGCTTCTACCATGCCTCTTATCCTCATAACTCTCCATCATCTGCCAGGCCCTGGCTCGGGCCATACTGCTCCCCACCCCCCAGTACCACGACAAGAACAGTGTACACTTGGCAGTTCCACCTCAATGTGCCTCACGGCCATTCAGAAACCTTCCTTGGCTCTGTGATGTCTGTAGAGAAAGGCCGCCCACCTTCCTTACCTGGCAGCCAGGGCCCTCAGGGGATGTTTGCTGGGTCAGTGAATGGGCCTCCTTCCCAAACTTGCCTCTCTACATTCCCCTACCGCTTCCCTTCAGGAATCATATATTCCAGGCAAACCAAATCACTGGTTGCTCCCCAAACATGCCCATGCCTATTCTGCCCTGCCTCCATGCCCTCTGCTCCTGCTTCCCCTAAATGCCATCCCTCACACAGGAAGCCAAGTTGAGAGGGTCAGACATGCAGGCTGTGGGGTCAGACGGATGCCACTGTGCATTCTGGTTCTGCCCAGCACTTGTATAACTAGGCAAGTTACTTAAACTCTCTGAGCCTTCATTTCCTTGTCTGTGAAACAGGGACAATCTCATCCACTTTTAAGATTGTGGAGACAATTAAATGAGGGCAATGTATGTCAAGAAGTTCGCACAGTGCCTGAAACAGATAGCTTAATAACCGGCAGCTCTTATTAATCTAAATCCCTCAAGATCTCAGATGCCACCACCTTCACTAATCCACCCAGCTAGAAGCAGTCTCTGCCTCACGGACTCCCTGAGCCTTTCACATGCTCTTCTTGCTCTTCACGGGGCTTCTCACCTTGCAGAAAATCAGGTTCTTATCTTTCTAGACTGTGAGGAGCTGGTAGGGGTGTGTGCCGCAGAATCGCCGTTTCCTGGTGTCTGCCACTGGGTAGGTCTTCACTGATCACAGGTCAAGAAAATGAATGAATGATGTAAAGGCTGGACTGTGACTGATGGGTGCCTCAGAGCGGCCCAGATCAAGACTGCTGCGAGCACTCACTGGAGGGTGGGGTCCATCGACAGGTAATCCCAGAGCCCTTTCCCACCCAACACTCCTCCCCAACTCACCCCTCTCCCTCCCCGTCAGCCCAAACAGGCATCTGCCCTAGAATGGCAGAGCAGATGATGAAGTCGGGGCCCTGACTGAAAGACAAATCTTGATCAGCCTACTATTGCCCAATCATTAAGGGGCTCCAGCCTGGGCAGGAAGCTCAACTGGGGCAGCCTGCTTCCATGAGACTGACCCTCTTCAAACAGGAGTGGCCAGTTAGGTCTTCACATACAGGGGTGAAATAACTTGAGAATGTCCTTATTCATGTGTTTGTTCAAGAATGGATTGAGCACTGAGCACATTTTGACTGCTAAGGGTCAAGGTGATGTGGCTTTGGCCCTGGGGGAGATTCTAGCTGAGCGATGTGCTCCTCACCTTGGGGACCAGGGAGCCCTGCGGAGGAAACAAAGCCTATGCTGGGCCTGCAGGATGAGCAACAGTTGGCTAAGAGAGAACATGTGCCAGGCACAGTGAACGGCAGGTTCACAGGAATAAGGCCGGAAGGAACCACGATGTACTCACGGAACTGAGAGGAATCCATCTGCACCGCAGGCATGAGTGGTGAGACCCAGGCTGCAGTGGCCGGTTGCGGGGAGCAGGCTGCTGCCCTCATTCTTGCCCTATAGGGCCAAGTCCTTTGCCTTGGTGTGTGGACCTCCCTCTCTGGGCCTCAGTTTCTCCATCTTTACAGTGAAGGGAGTGAACTATGAGTTCAGATCCAGACCTCACCTGACTGCACGAGAAGTCACAGCTCCTTTGCCAGGTCCAAACTCCCAGAATCCTCCCAAAGTGTCTGCAGCTGGCAAGCTATCCTGGGGCAAAGCCTGTGGCCTCCTCTACTCACCCATCACCACATGCACATCCTGACGGTTCAGCTGGGGCTACTGCAGGAGCTCCTGACTGTGCCCTCCCTTTTCCCATCCTTTCACAAACCTGGGGTGGCTATGATGCCTAAAGAGCAGCTTGGACTAGGTCACTCTCCTGCTCAGAACCCTTAATTCCCTGCTGATTCAGGTAAGTCCAAACTCACTAGCCTGGCACCCAGAAAATCCATTGTTTGGCAGTATACCTTCTGGAGTGTGCCTTATTTCCCCAAATATCCTGTTTCCCAGCCTCCACACCTGCTTAAGGGACTTCCTCAATCTGGGCACCTAGCCCCTTTGCCAAAGTCCTTCTCATGCTCCAAAGTCTGCCTCAACCCCACCTCCTCCTCCACGAAGCCTCCTCAGATTCCTCTGGTAGAGTTAGTCTCTTCTATCTGTTCTGGGCCATCTCTTGCCAGGGTCAGCCTTGCAATTGGAATTAGGTCTGTTCATGTCTATCTTGTCCTGCCAGGTGAAAGGATCTCAGCCAGCACTGCAGACCCCAAGCCTCATGCCTGACACTGAGGAGCTGGGTGAACACCTATGGAACTGACAGGCCCTCTACAGGGCTCTGCTCCAGGGGGCTGGGCCACCCAGCTCAATCAGTTGTTCTTAAACATGAGCGTGCATCATAATAAATGGTGGGTGGGAGTGGGGCTTGGTAAAATGCACATACTGGCCCCCATCCCCATAGTTACTGATTCAGTAGGTCAGGGGTAGGTCCCAAGAAATTGTATTTCTAGCAAGTCCCTAGTTTGTGCTTTAAATCAAGTTCCCACTAAATGTTCACCTTTTGCACAAGGGGCTCCATGATTCTGATGCTAGATCTAGCCGGACTCTAGACCTCTAGCTGGGTTTCCGGCTAGGCCATTTGACCATAATAAACCACTATCTTCTCAGGAGCTCCTGCCTATTTGTGCAGCCTCAAGGCCTCCGCGCTACCCTCCTGTGTCAGTGTCCATGGTTCCTGTTCACAGCTTACTGCCACAGTCACACTGCAAGCTCCTTGTGAGGGCAGGAACTCAATCCACTTATCTTTGTATCCTCTAAACCCCACCCAAGAGCCCAGGAAGTAGATATCTGACCAGTTGATCTGATGGGGAGGGCCTGCTCCAAGTGGACCAACAGAGATCCTCTGCCTCTCCCTAGTTTTTGTTGAGGGGCGTGGAAGAACCCAGAGCCAGGTGGACTGTGCATGACTGAGGCAGGGCAGGGGGCAGACTTGAACTTAAGATCCCATCCTGACACTAATTCGTGCGTAATCATGGGACTTTCTCTGCCCCAGTTTTCTCATCTGTAAAGTGAGGATGATAAAATAATACGTATACTTTATAGTATCAGTACTGGCATGTAGTGAGTGCTTAGTAAATGAGAGCTGCCTCCTTGTCTCCCATGAAAGTTGGTAATGGACATGTTTCTACTTCTAAGAAGTCCCTTTTCTTTCCCTGGAAAGTTCCTATTCACCATTCAGGCTCAGCTCCAATGTCATCTCCTCTGTGAAGTCCTCCCTACACCGCCCCAGGAGAACACATCATTCCTCTCCTCACCAGATGTTGCACATCTATTTCTGGCCTTACCCTCAGCTCTGATCATAGGTAGCTGTATAAGGATTTGTCTCTCTGAGCTTCCTGAAGGCAGGGCCTGTTGTTGATTCACATAATAGAAGCTCAGTTAATGCTTACAGAATTGAATACACAAAGGTGAATGAACATACATGTAGCTTATATAGTTTATGTAGTTACCATGTGGCCAGAGCCTGGAAGTCTCGATGAGAGGATGGCTAGGCTGGAGGAAGATTGGGAAAATGGGCTGCTACTTGCTTCCCACCAAGTTAAAAGGGTGTGCTACTGGCTCAGAAATGGTGGGAAAACACAATGAGAACATGGTTCCAATGGGGCCCAGGTCTTACGCTTTGGCAATGCTTTGCCAGAGGTTATTTTTTTTTCCTAAGCCCCTCTTCCATATAGTAACAGTCCTTCAGGCCAGCCTGGTGGGCTAGAGAACAGAGGAGGGCTAGTGGAGTAAGTGGGGCTGACCAGGCATGGGTAGCAACTGGGAAACCAACCCCAAGGCCAGGGCTAGGGCCTGCCCAGGCTGGGCCAGCACCTTTTCCTCCATGTATCTTCACTTTGGTACTGCCCTAATGTCAAAGCTTCCCTGACTTGGCCCTGAAGCCCCCAGCACCAAGGAGAAGGAGGCAGCAACAGGCATCACTTTGGGATTCCTGCAAAACTCTGATTCCAAGGGACTTTGCTTCCAAAAAGCTGCTGCTTCTTCCTCCAGCAACTCAAGGAGCCCACACAGACCAGAGGGCTTAGGTCTCCACCTAGGGGAAGGAATGGTCCAGCTCATACTCTTTTAAGGGGGATTATCCCCTCTGTTTGCAACCTAAAGCCAGAAGTCCAATTTTACTTCTATCCCAGACCTACTGGCCATCTCATTCCCCCATCCCAGGTGACTCACTGCCCTACCCCAGCTGTACTGCTGTGCCAATCTGGAAAGACTAGAGCTCTCTGTCCCCTCTTCACCCCTGCTGAATGCCTGGGACCTGGGATGAAGACTGATGAGTCCTGGTCTGTAAACTGCTTTGAGCTCTCAGGATGAAAGACTGTTGGGAAGTACAAAGTCACTCTCTGCTTGTTGTTATTGTTTGTAATGAACCTCGAGGTGCCACGGAGCCAGAGCAGAGCATGAGGCATAGGCTGAGTTCCAGAGTGGCAGGAGGACAGCTCAAGGTGCCTGGCTCAGCAGGGTCAGCCAAGGGCCAAGACCAGAGGAGGAGGCTGCCAGAAGCAACCCCCAGATGTGGCTCCGACACATGCACATGAGCACATCCCACCTCTGACCTGGTCCTGGACAGCCTAAAGAAGGGAGTTTGTTTTAGAAGTCAGGGCAGCATCTTTATCAGAGGCAGGAGATAGCAAAGATGGGAAAGAAAGGCTTTGCAAAGATTTATTTGTGTCCAGGGAATTGAAATGAGATGTGTCCAGAGCTCTCAGCTAGTGATGCTAATCTACCTTCACACTCCGGGACACTCTGTTGAAGACCAAAGCCTGCCCCATGTCTGCCTGTGGGCAGCTTCAGACTCTCAGTTCACAGGGGACCTCCAGCAGAGGAGACTTTTTTAAAATGAAACCCTGACCAATTGGGGCACACAGAAAAGGTTGGTAACTTAGAATCCCCTTCCAAAGTCTTTTTTTTTTTTGAGATGGAGTCTCACTCTGTTGCCCAGGCCGGAGTGCAGTGGCGTGATCTTGGTGCACTGCAAGCTCCGCCTCCCAGGTTCACGCCATTCTCCTGCCTCAGCCCCCTGAGTAGCTGGGACTACAGGTGCCCGCCACCTTGCCTGGCTAGTTTTTTGTATTTTTAGTAGAGACGGGGTTTCACCGTGTTAGCCAGGAAGGTCTCGATCTCCTGACCTCGTGATCTGCCCGCCTTGGCCTCCCAAAGTGCTGGGATTACAGGTGTGAGCTACCGCACCCAGCCCAAAGTCATTTTTAAAACAACACAGCAACTACAGGGATTCTGATTTTCTTTAAGGCCAATTTTCCCCACTCCTCCAATCTCACGGCTCTCCTCTAGGGGTTCTCAGAGATGCTGGGTACGAAGGCCCACCCTCTGCCCTTCTCATGTAGAAGGTGAGGGCTGAGAGTAGACTGCATATCCAGAGACCCACAGAAAGGGAGGACAGTGTCTGAGGTCACACAGAGGCCCAACAGGGATGAACCCCAGGTGCCTTGCTTCCAGCTGTGCCATTCCACTATACCATGAGTGGGCTTATTACCCAACACCCCCAGCACTGCTGCCAAGGCTGGCAAGGCTATGAGCTGGGGAGAAGGGGAAATGGGGGATGGGGGGACCCAGTCCCTGGTTAGGGATACCAGGCCTCAGCCCCACAAACTCTCAGTGAGTCATGGAGCAGAGCTCACACCTGCAGTTCAGCCCCACCCAGCACTCCTGCACTGAGGCAGGGGAAAAGCCCAATTCCCCACACTGGCCTGAGTTTGTGTGGAGAGAGGTACCTCTTCTTGCTATTTGCTAAGGAGTTGTTGGAGGGTGCTGAGTGTGTGGTCAAGAATCAGGGGGAGCCAATTAATTAGTGTCCCCTTTCTCTCCCCTCCTTTCTCCCTCCCACTTTCCAGACTCCCACCCCACAGCTAAGCTGAGGGTTTTAGTGAGTTACTTGCTCATACTTTCCACGTGCATTTCCCTGGCACTAGTGATTCCCACCAGCTGAAGCCCACCGAGCGCTTGCTACCAGCTCAGCTCCTGCATCCTTGACGTTGAGAAGGTGCTCTCACCTAGCTAGCCTTCCAAAATGCCCGAGGTAGATGTGTATGTAGGGGGAATGGGAGTGGGGTGGGTAATGGAGGTGGCTCACTGAACCAAATCTATAAATTTTCCATCCTAAAAAGAGGCACCCTGCATTCTTTCGGATCTCAGTTTGGGAGTTCATCCCACACTGCGGGAGTCCAGCTTGAGCTGACCCACAGGCTCCTCATAGCAGACCACCAATGTCCTTAGGAAGAGCTATAAGACACAGTTGTCCAGCAGAAATGGGCAAAGAGGTTTTCTCTTAAAAAAGAAGAGAACACAGTTCTGGCCTTTTAAGTTTCCTTAGCTGCTTCTCTCTACCCTGCTGAAAATAGTGTTTGACGCCTAGGCTCTTCCCAATAGAGACCTCAGAGCCTTGCTACCCCTTCCCCATCATTACACAGAAATTCAGGAAAGGAAAGGGATTTGGCCAAATTCTCAAGCGCAATCGAAGCCTCCCAGCTTCCAGTCAAATGCTCTTTTGAAGGCATTTTTATGTTGCCGATCTGGTGGGCACTCCAGTGAGGGGATAGAGACCCAGCAAGATAAGCACCTTTGTCCTGAGAATGCTACTTTGAAGCCCAGTTTTATCTCTGGAACGTACTTTGTTACTTTAACTTCAGTAAGCCTCTGTTACTCCCTCTGTAAAATGGAGATAGGACCACCTGCTCCCAGGATTGTTATGAGGATTAAATGGAGATGAAGCATTTGAACATGGCTTGCCTGTGACTCGTACAAAACACATAAAATTAGCACAAAATTAACAAAACGCTTGCCTGAAGAAGAGAAAAGAATCGAGAATCCAGGATTTCCCCAGGTGGGCCCCAGTGCAAGCCTGGTTCTACGGAGAGGATGTGCATGTCCCGGGCCGCCTCTGAGAAGCCTGAGACCAGTGCACTCCTCGTCGACTCTGCAGCTGCCCAGGGAGGGCACGAAAGTGGGTCGCATATCATGGCTCTGCTCCTCCAGGCGGGGACAAAATCCAAGGGCCCAAGGGAGGCACTCCCGCAGACCAGAGAGGGACAATTGCCCAGTGTCTGGTCCAGTTCCGAGGGAACTATCTGTCACAGAAGCAGCGGCTCCCCTGCTCTCTGGAGTTCGCGAGCGGGGCAGGGCATCCCCTCCGAGTCTCCAGAGTTGGTGAGCGCTGTTGCCCTCGCTCCAATGGCCGAGCAGAACGGAGGGAGGTGTGGCACATGGGTAGGGGCAAGCCGGAGGGCTCCGATCCCTCCGAGGAAGGGAAGCAGTGACAGCTCCCGGAGCGCTCGGCGGCCAGGCCGGGCCCCGCGTCTGCTCAGCCTCCGTCTTTCTGTCGGTACCCGCAGCTCCATCCCCGCTCGCTCAGGGCTGCCCGCCTGCAGGCCGATACTGGCGTGCAGCGCCTCTTGCCCGCCCCTGCATGGGGACGCGGCCGCCCGGGGAGAGGCGCGCACAGCCACCGCCGGGCTCCTGGCACGCAGCCCCTTGCCCACCCGGCCGCGACGACCCGCTCGCACGCAGGCACGCGCGCCCTCGGTGCCTGTCACCGCGGCGCCCGCTCGCACAGCCCAGACTCACCCGCGCGGCGCTGGGGGCGGGTGAGCGGGCGGCAGGTTTCTCCCAGGGAAACGGGGTTTCTGGGCGCGCGGAGGTGCCCTACCTTTCTCCCCGGGGTCGGGCTCCCGCTCCCGCTTCCTCCCCTCTCGGTGCTGCCTGCCGCGGCCGCGGCCCCTCCTCCTGGACTCCGACATTCTGCACGGGGTCTCAGGCGGTGGGACGGCCTCAGCTCTCGGCTGCCGCGCTGCGCCCCCGCCGCCTGCAGCCTCAGTGCCCGAGCGCGGCGCCTTTCTTATAGGCGGTCACACCCTCCGGGGGAGGGGAGCAGCGAGCCTTAACTCTTCCCCTCCCGCGCCCTCCACCCTCGCACCCCCTCCACCGGCTCGGGCCGCGGGGGCGTGTGGGCGGCCGGTCTGGGCCCTAGGCCCCCTCCCCGGGCCCACCGAGGTAGGCAAGACTGGCGCCTAAACAGGGCGCCACAGACCCCGCCGAAGAGGGGGCTCGAGCTGGACTGGGGGCCTGAGCATGATTGGGGAGGGCGGAGTAGAGATCCCCCAGCGAGGGCCAAGCTAAGGACAGCATGGGGGTGGGGAGACAGCAAGAAAAGGGCCCAGGAAGGGACCAAAATGAAGCCCGCTAGCCAGCCCAGCGGGGTAGCGAGCACCCTTGGCTCTTGCAGTGAGTCTCCACAACCTCGAGGCACCCCCGGCCGTACAGGCGGGTTGCCTGTGCCTCTTATGCTTGCAGGTCTGGCCTCAGCCCCATGGGATACCGCCATCTGGGGAACACCTTTAACGCAACCACCATTTGTGCCTGGCAGCAGGGGGTCTGTGGCCCAAGAGCCCCTCCCAGCCAGGGCGGGCTGCACTATGCAGGGAACCTGGGTGCCCCAGGTGGCTTGTAGCCCCCCTCCCACACACTCTGGCTGCAACTCCGACAGCCCAGGCTGCCGGCACCAGCTGGCTCCTCTCTACAAGGCCTGCGGAGGTGAACTCAGACACTGACTCCCCACCCCCGCCCCCGTCCCACAAACCACTGGGTAGGGGCTGCTGGAGAGGACAGCGTCCTCCTTCCTGCCTGGGTGTGGTGCTGAAAGGGTTACATAGCAAAGGCTCTCCCTCTTCTGGCTCCCAGAAAGCCTGAGCCTGCGGTTTGCCTGCCTAGCTCTGCCTGAGGTGTCCCCTTACAGCCATCCCAACCAAAATCCAAGTCAAAGATCATCTCACCCAGTCCTCTGTCTCCTCCGGAAGGGTCCGAAGGCCTCTCTGGACAGTGTTCTCCTTAGGAGAGCCTGAAGCAGGCTTAGGACTCTGGGTCAAGGCCAGGGACTCGAGCTCCAGGACTGTCTGGGGATGCGGCCAGAACTTGAGGCCAAACTTGTGGGGTGGGAGCACAGAAAGGGGGAAGCTGGAGGTGATGGCCACGCAAAGGGCAGATCTTTGGTGCTCTTGGGGCGCAAGTCTGTCTCATCAGGGGCCAGCTCTGGGGGGGAGGGGTAAGTGTAAGAGACAACCCTTGTACCCCACCCCAACTGAGGGAGAGCAAGCACCCACCCTACTTCACACAGTATCACTCTCTGTGAGGTGGGCAGCAAGGGGCCCTGGGCGGAGCCAGAGCCAGGGGCCAGGTCTCACTTCTGCTTCAACCCCTGCTCTTCAGTTTCCAAAAGGGCATTCATACCCATCCTCCTCAGCCACTGGGCTACTGCCTCAGTTCATTCCCTCTTCCTATCCCATAGACAATGTTCTCCTTGCTTGAAGTCTTGCCTCTCAGTCCTGACCTCTCCAAGGCCATCAGAGTGAGCTAGCTTGCTTTCTTTTTTCTTCCTTCCTTCCTTCCTTCTTCTTTCTTTCTTTCCTTTTCTTTCCTTCTTTCTTTCCTTTTCTTTCCTTCTTTCTTTCTTTCTTTTCTTCTTTCTTTCTTTCTCTCTCTCTCTCTTTCTTTCTTCTCACTCTGCCACCCAGGCTGGAGTGCAGTGACGCCATCTCGACTCACTGAAACCTCCGCCTCCTAGGTTCAAGCGATTCTCCTGCCTCAGCCTCCTGAGTAGCTGGTATTACAGGCCTGCACCACCATGCCCGGCTACTTTTTGTATTTTTAGTAGAGACGGGATTTCACCATGTTGGTCAGGCTGGTCTCGAACTCCTGACCTCCTGATCCCAAAGTGTTGGGATTACAGGTGTGAGCCACCGCGCCTGGCCCAGAGTGAGCTTTCTAAAACACAAACTAGATCACTTCACTCATTGTAACCCATGGGTTAAACCTAAACTCATGGGTGTCCAAAGTCCTATTCTACCTGGCCCTAGCTCACAGTCTTCTAGCCCCCAAAACCTATACCTTAGCCACTTCACCTACAAGTCACACACACTTACTCTGTCTCCTCTCATACCTTTGCACATACTATACTAATCTCTCTGCCCAGGATCTCTCTCCCTTTTTGGCCTAGCTGACCTCTGTTTTTATTCGTTTGGCAAACAGGTAGTCAGGCTTACTGTGTTTCAGGCACAGTGCTAGGTGCTGGAGATATGGCAGCGAGCAAGACAGACAGGGGCCCTCCTCACATAAAGGCTGGTGGGGATGGACAAATAGCTAATTACACAAATGATGGATTGTTTAAAATTTGTGTGAAATATTAAGGAGACATGCATTCAACAAACCTTTATATATGTTGACATACAGCTTGATAGAGGAAACAAACTGTAGTGAAGGCTTTCCCCAAGAAACACTTAAAACTGGGATTTGAAGTATGAGTAGGAGTTGGCCAGACTAAAGAGGTACTGGGGGAAGAGTATTCCTGGCAGAAGTATCAGCACATCCAATGTCCCTGAAGCAAGAAGGAGCTTTTGTACCTTTGAAAAAGAGTGTGCTGAGGGGTGTGTGCGTGCATGTGTGTGCACGTGCACGTGTGTGTGCTCACACATGTGAGTATGGGATTGTGTATATGAGTGTGAGTGTGCACATGGGTATGTATGTGCATGAGGTGTGTGTACATATGAGTGTATGCCTGTGTCTAAGGTGTGTGTGTACACACATGGGGTTTGTGGGGAGTCTGTAGGGATGGTATAAATGTTGTAAAAGGAGCCTGGAGAGGAGGCAGGCAGTGGTTAGATCAAGCAGGACAGTTGTAGGTCCAATGAAGACATTGGAGTTTAATCTTAAGAGCAATGGTCTGCTATTGAAAGCTCTTTAGCACGTACGTGAGGAGTGGGAGAGGGCAATGATGAGATCCTCTGCTTCCTGAATTCTTTTGATGTATCCCTATAAGAACACTTGACGGTGTTGTTTTTTGTTTCCACGTCTGTCTCTTCCACTACAGTAACAGCCCCTTTCAGGTTGTGACCCCAGTATCTGGTACAAGGTAGGTAGTAGGTACCTCCTTGTGGGATAGATAAGTGACCCTCCTTTCACTGGTAAAGAATGACCAAGAGTACCAGCAAGAAAAGATGGCTCAAAGTGGGAGATTGCAGCCAGCTGAAGACAATTCTCCTGGGGGTGGCTCTCCCAGCAGTCCAGAGCAGCTCATGGCTTGGTATCAAATGAATGATACGAGTCAGAAATGGCATGGAAATTCAAAGAGGGCACAAGCACTCTCCCTGGGCTGGGGTATCCAGATCTAGTGCTGAGGGAGGTTGGGTTTGAAGAAGAGCTTGGAGGATGGGTAGGATTTTGATGGGGGGTGGCAGGTGAGAGATTCCAGATGAGTGGGATATGACGAAGATCTAGGGGGAGCATTCCCTGGGCACCTGCCCAGGAGACAATGAGCAGATCAGGTTTCTGTTAGGAAACTATGGGAGCTGCAAATACATACAGAAAACACTTACAGGACACGTACTATCTGCCTCAGCCTAGTGCTAAGCACTTTACACATGTTGTCTCTTGTCATCCTCACAACAATCCTGTGAGGGAGGTCAACTCTTATTCCCATTTTACAGATGAGGGAACAAAGACTAGGAGTAATGAGACTTCTCATTCACAGTCATGTACCCAGGAAGCTGCAAAGCAAGGACTCCAGCCTTCACCATTTTTCACTAGGACCCATACTCTTTACTCTGAGACTAGACTGCTTGTGAGCAGGTCAGAGATACACTTGGACTGCCAGCTGAGGCTTTTGGGCCTTATTTAGTAAATGATGGGAAGTTAAGGATGGTTTTTTGAGGAAGGGAGTGACGTGTGTATTAGAAAAATTAATCTGATTGGAATGTGCAGGATGGATGGGAAGGAGAAGATAGTGGAGACAAGGGAATCAGCAAAACAGGTCAACCATCAAATATTTCCTTAGAGCCCTTTATGTGTCAGACTCTGAACATTTTGAGGGTCAGGTAAGGAGTACCTGAATCAGCAGTGAAGGCAATGAAAATGGTAGTAGGAAGGGTCACTAATATGATAGTATTAACTCACTTAATTCTTCACAACACCACTATGGAGTAGGTCTACTATTATCCCCATTTTGCAGTTGAAGAAACTGAAGCACAGAGAGGTGAGGTAATTTTTGTCTAAGTCAATACCTAGTAAGTGGCAGAGCAAGGTTAGGAACCCATGCAGTTGGGTACCCAGAGCTCACACTCTCAAGCACCTGTGGTGTTGCTCAAGAAGACAGAACATGAGAGAGAGTAGAGAAAGCCCTCACTCCTCAAGCTTAACCACTGGCCTCAGGACCTGCATAGTCCCCACAGCCCTGTGACTGATGCTCAGTGCCTGGGTCATGGGCAGGTGGAGAGAGTCACGAGGCACCCTGGGGCATGACAGCTGGGCTCCCACTTCCCCAGCCTCCCAGTTCCCACAGCAAAGGCTTCTCAGGGGAGGGAGGACAGCTAGGCATTTGGAGCACCTCTAGCCTGGACCAGGGCTCTTGCCAGGAACTTGAAAATGACCCTGTGAGCCAGGCCTGTTGCCATGGGAACTCTTTCCTCTTACCACAGGTTGTGCAATGCCCTGTACAACCTCATGCAGCATGAGCAGGGCCTGGGGATGGGCCCAGAGACCACATTACCCAGAAAAGACCCACCCTAGTTTCACAATGGGACACTAATGGTAACATAACAAGTTAATTCAATTCCTTTAAGAAGAAAAAACACAATGTTTAACTGGTTTACAAACTTCTTTTTTCCTTTTTAACATTTTCCCTTCCACTTTGAGGCTGTGCCATGGCAAACTTTGAAGTTTAGGAAAGTTTAGACTTGTTTGAGTCATGTGCAAAAATGCCTTTGAGTGAAAGGGGAAAAAACTCCACACTACCTCTTCCCCTACCTGAGACTTTGGGACTCTGAGTCTTACCTACAAAATTCTCCTGCAAAGGGGTCTGGGGAACCATGCTGAAGTTTTCCCATTCCCCTTGGACTCACTATTTCATGGGAATTATCGGGGGAGAGCTTCAGTGGCCTTAGATTAGGGAGAGCCTTGAACAGTTCCTTGAACCCACTCTCTCCATCCCAGGTGAAGACATCCCTGAGCCATCCCCGAGCCCGTGGTATGTTTGCCCACGAGTTAAAAGTCCTTGGAGAAAATGAGGCTACTGTTACCCTTAGCTATTCTCATTTTAGTGCCTGAAAGTCATGAGGCACACTCCTCACTCAGTGAGGGTGCCAGAGGAGGAAATAGATCAAAATGCCACTCCCTGCAGGACCAGAGAAATTCCCAGTCATCCAGAAGGATTATGCAAAGCCTGGAAGCCCATTTCTCACATGACTCTAGGATGCAGTGGGGACCTGGCTGCAGCCAGTCAGATCCTGAGGAGTACATGGGGGCCAGACCCAGCTGCCTAGGCTTAGAGAGCCCCCTACCACATCAGAGCTGAGGGATAGGGCCTCTTGCCAAATCTGCATCATGGCCTGTAGCTTCAGCATCCCGGTAAGCCACAACAGGTTTCTTCTCTTAAAAAAGTTCACTCGTGCCTCTGCCTCCCTTAGTCAGTGCAGAGAACTAGGTGGCCAGAAAGAAGGGGGCTGTATGGGCTGGATAAAAAGGGCAAGCGTGGATACTAGAACACTTGGGTTTGGGTCCAGTTTTGCTGCTGAGATTAGGTTAATCTGAAAAAGTCATTTTCCACACCAGGCACTCAGGCTGTGAAACAGGGAGATATGCTTCCAGATTCCTCTGCCAGCCAATCCAGAAAGCCTGTCTACCAAGAATCTGGATGGCTGAAGGAGTAAGGGTTACAGATCACTGCAGAAAAGCTTTTGATTGCCAGGTGAGAATGCTTCTAGAGACACACATAGCCCTGTGAACCCTGGCTGTTCCCCTCAGAGTTGTGCCTGCCTGCTCAACACAGGCACACACACATTCCTCGGCAAGTGAATGAACTTCACTGATCCCTGGAACAGCTGAGAAATTGATATCCATCTACCCAGACTCCAAACCCAGTCCTCCACAGACTGTGATGTTCTGAGCAAGACTTAAGTTTCCCCTTCAAAACAAAAACAAACAAAAAATGGGTCCACAGGCCTTTCTCACAGGGATTTCAGAGTGGATGAGGAAATTCATCTCTCATCTCCCTGAAATTAGGACACTTGAAAAGTGCCCAGTCTTAGGCAGCTCCTTATGTCCAGAGGCCCGTGCCAATAGTGATTAGCTGCACCACCCTGCCATGCCCTTTTGACCCTGTCCCCTCTTTTGCTCCTATGGGACACAAGGTCAGATTTTGCAGTGCCTGAGCTGGGACTCTGGTTGTAGGAGCTGCCATGGTGGGCACCTCTGTCCCCACTCCCATATTAGGAGGCTCTTCTTGCTTCAACCCACCCAATCCCAAACCCAGAAGAGAATTCATGCTCCCTGCTTCATTTTCAGACCCTCTTTGGAGAGAGCAGAAGGTGGAAGGGAAGAGACAGGCCCATCCCAGGAGAAGCCTCAGGAGCAAACTGGGAGGGGCCAGAAGAGAGAAGAAAGCATTGGCCGAAGAGAAGGTGGGGAGCCTCCCCTGGCTCCAGGGGCCGGGAGAAGAAAGCCAGGCAGCAATGGGAGAGCAAACGAGGGGAGAGGTGAAGCAACAGGCAGGCCTGGACAGGGCTGGGAGCAGGATGGGGAGAGGAAGTGAGAAGCTGGAGCAGCCCCAACAATGAAGTGGGGGGACAGCATGTGAACAAGAGGACAAAGGAGGACAGCAGAGCAGGCTCTAATTCCAGTGTCCCAGGAGCCTGTTGTGTGCCCTTGGGTAAGTACTTTTCTCTCTCTGGCCTGCCTGCCCATCTAGAAAATGTGAGGTTGGACTAGATGATGTTGAGAGATCCTCCTACCTGAGGAACCTAAGGTTCTAAACCTCCCAGCGAGAGGGGAAGGACTGGGAGTAGAGGAGCAGATGACCCCCAGCCCCATGAGGAAGAAGAGATGTTACTGTGTCCACCGGCTCTTCTCCCAGCCCCATGATCTCTCTCAGCCCCACCTTCTAGGGCTTCTTGTCCTGGATGAAGCCCATGGCTGTTGTCTGCAAGCCCCTCTGTTAGGCTGGGGGAGGCAGTCAGGAGCTGGCAGAAAGCCTGTGGCATGGTACCAGGCCCTGCTGCAGGTGAGTAAGCTGCCTGAATTCCTGGTACCAGCCTCTTCCAGGGCATGCCTTGGGGTAAATTGCCCCATCTGCAGGGAGACACTTGGGAGACTCCTGCACTTTATCTTGGGTGACCCAGAGCCACAGTTCCCACTGAGGTGAGACGTGGGAGCCTGTCTACCTTCCCTAGGATGGGGGGTGATTCAACCCTTCTGCCTGCCTCGCTCATCAAGCTAACTGCATAATTACACAGCAATAATAACAACTGGCACTTACACACCAAGGCCTATGAAAGTACCTAATTTATCTATATAATGACATAATGACTTGTTTGCTGGCCTGGGGCTCTGGGGACCATGAGCAAGGCCTTAGCTACTATCTATACCACCCTGGGGTAAAGTGACTGCATGGATCAGCACCCAAGGGAGCTGTGGTTCCCAGAAACAGTTGTGCCCCATGCTGGCTCCCATCCTAGCCTAGCAGAGGTAATGAGTGGCCCAGCCTTTTGGATGGTATTTGCTCACTTCTCACTATCCGTTCTGGGTGGTCAGGCTGCAGGTGTCAGCATCCATTCTCATTCCCTTGAGGACTGAGGGGGATACTCTGGAAGGACGCAATCTCTTTCCAGGCAGAGAGACAATTCAACCCAGGCTGGCAAATTTGGAGAGCCTCCTGGGTCACCACCCAAGGAAACAAGAGGCCTTGCCCAATATAGGCATTTATGAGCCCAGAGGCAAAAAATTCTCTTCTCTCTCTCAGCCCTGCCCAGCCTAGCCCAACCCAACCCAGCCCAGCCCTGCCTACCCCAGGCTTGGCTGCTCCTGGAACAACAGCCCAACTTCCCTGGCCTGGTCTGGGTACTGGTTCCCAAGCCAGACTTAGTTCTCCTGGGAATTTCCTCAATGGACGATGTCACAGACACTAACTTCACAGTGGTTATGGCAGGTCTCAGGGACCCTGGAGACCCAGCTCTGGCCCCGCCCTCCTCCTTCCTACTGCCCCAAATCACCACATTCTTTCTCCTCAGAGCACCCATTTATAGCTTATGAAAGTTCCAGCACTAACCACAAAGCAAGAACCACTAGACCTTCTAGACTGCTGGCTCTTAGGGTACCCTGGAACTGCAAATATCATAATTTACCCAGGAGAAGGATATGCAAATTCCAAGCAGATATGATATGGAGATAGGGTCAGGAAACCTGAATTATCCTTTTAGCTCGATCAGTTTTCTTCTGGTGGTTCCTGGGGAAGTCATATTTTCCCTTTGGGCCTCAATGTGTACTTACTTGTGAACCAAGGGAAAACCGAAACGCTTTCCAGGGGCCTTTCTAGCAGTAAATCTCCAACAAGGAGCCCTGAGTCTCCACATATGTTTCTAGCTCTAGGACCTTTGTTCCTTGCCATCGGCTGCTGCTCTACAGCTGGCCCTCTGCCAGCCTCCCTCCCACCTTTGAAGGTCAACTACTGGTTCTCTGGAAACCTCTACCCTTCCAAGCCCAGTCTGTGGGGGTATGTGGGGCTGCCCCTGGGAACTGACGTGCACACAGGACCTTGGGAGCACTGAGCACCTGCGCCTGGTTATTGGATGCTTCAGAGTTCCTTGCAGGCTTCTTAGGGCTGCAGGCAACAGCATTTAATCAGCACCCCCCTCATCATGCAACATGTTGACTTTAATGGCCTTGTGAATCTGCACTCACCCCTATGTCTGTTTCCTATACCCTGCCCCAGTCACTGAGGCTTCTGATGAGTCTGGTGGTCTCTCCATCCACTCTAAAGCAGTGGGTGCTAAAACTTATAGTCACTGAGGTGCCCACCACAATTCTTCGTCTAATTGCTTGCATTGTTTTGGGTTTCTGACTGATGTCCAGTGGAGTACTTCCTTTACATGATTTTATCCACAATCTTCCCCCAAATTGTTATGTAGCTTCAACACTACTAACCCATTCTGTAGGCCCAGGGGCTCCCACGGCAGCCAGAGGATTCATAGCTGAATGGCCTGAGGTGTCCCTATGAGAGCCTTTGTGTCCTCTCCCCTGCTTTACCCTCCCCTGCTCCTTGAGCTACCAGGCTCAGTGCCAGACAATGCTTGCTCCACACCTGCTTAATGACAGGCACGGTGCTGGCCATTGCAGTATACAAAGACCCTGTCCTCAAGGAGCTTACAATCTAAAGGGAGGACACTTACACAGATGGACAGAAATCACAGCTTAAGACAGCAGCAGCAACTTATGTTCCAACTTATCCTGGAACTTCCTTGGAGGGATAGTTAAATGTAACCTGAGGTCAGGTACAGTGGCTCAAGGCCGTAATCCCAGTACTTTGGGAGGCTGAGGAAGGTGGATCACTTGAGCCCAGGAGTTCGAGATCAGCCTGGGCAGCATGGTGAAACTCTGTCTCTACAAAAAACACAAAAATCAGCTGGGCATGGTGGCACACACCTGTAGTCCCAGCTACACGGGAGGCTAAGAGGTGGGAGGATTGCTTGAGCCCAGGAGGTTGAGGCTGCTATGAACAACCAAGATCGCTACCACTGCACTCCAGCTTGGGTGACAGACCCTGTTTCAGAAAAAAAATAATAATAAAAGTGACCTTGGGTGGTCTGTCATGGTGGATGTCCTGTAAAAGGAAGGGGAAGATTCCAATTAGCAGAAAGGTCTGGAGGTGGGATGCAAGCAAGCTAGCAGTGGAAGTATGGTGGTCAGAGGGAGGTACAGTAACTTATAAAGGAAACAGTGGTGCTCCAAACTCTACACCTGTGCCCTCAGGCTTTTCTCTGTCTCTACCACCTCAAGAATAAGGACTGCACACATCTGGAGTGGCCTTAAGGCCACTCCAGGCACGGAACTCAGCCTCATTCAGAGCTACCTTCCTCTCACTGCTTTCCAGGGTTCCCAGTACGTGTGTATACACACATGCACACACACCTCCAAGCAACAGCTTCATGAGCTCCTCTGCCAAATTCCCCAGGACACTCCCACTCCATTCTCAACCTCTCTCATTCACTCATGCCTGTATACATACCTCACAGCCTCATCCCTCCTATCATATACCACCTGCCCATTACATAACTCTGTTTGGGATTATTTTTGCCCAGAGGTATGAGCTGCATTTCTGCATATTTAAGCTGTCTTTGATTCATTCCTGCCCGTTTCTTAGTTCTGTTTGCCCAGGTGCCCGCCCCACCCACTAGCTCGAAGGCCCCTGAGAACATGCCCATGTTGGGCTCAGCTTGCCCTACAGCTCCCAGTTCCTCCACTCCAGGTCTAAAGAAGCGGACACACAGCAGCACTGGCTCCACTTAGGTGGGGCCATTGTAGGCCCCCCGGCTGGTTACAGGGGCCACCACAACCTTGTACCTTCCATTGCTCTCTATTCTTCCCTCCCAGTGAGCCTTGGCCTTGTCACCTGGTCTTTCCCATCCTCAAAGTTGCGATCCCTGCACTCCTATACATGGCCCCAGCGTGTGGCTCCAGTAATTCAAGGGGGAAGGGGCAGTGGGAGAAAAGACCAAATTATAATTAATGGTTTGTCTCCCATTAAGCTTCTTTCAAATAAACTGGCTTAATGTAATTATGGAAATGGTTGCAAGGGGACTCTTGTTGTGTTGTAAAATAATTATCTGACAATGATCATTTTATTTTTAAGAGCTTATTACCAAATAGGCTGTAAATGGCTTCTCCTACTGAGATGGGGTGATTTCGTGGACAGAGGACAGAGGACAATGGGATTGGGAGAGCATTTCTGCTTGGGGTCACCAGTTGAAATGAGGATTCAATTCAGCAGTTTCCAGCCTCTGTAAGGAGGTGGCACCAGCTAAGCTGCCGAGACTTGACAGGCTGGGTGGTGGCCAGGGCCCCCCAGGTCCTGCTTATATTCCACTGGTGCCTGATGCAGGCCCCTGATCTCTGGATCACCAGGGAGGACGCTGAATTCCTCAGAGGAGATTGCTACCAGGATTTTATTCCTGGTACTGCACTCTGACCGGGTGTCAGGCTGCACTGCCTGATCTACAGGTGTTTTCTCTGCATATTATCTGTATATTCAGACAACTCTAAATATTGTCATTCAATTTACAAGTAGCAGAATTGCATAGCTTAAAAGATTATGAAAGGCTGTGTGGTAAATTCTAGATGATCAGCTAGTAAAAATGAAAGGAAGGATCATGGTGACACTTGTATCGCAGAAGATGAGCTGAGAATACAGGAGATGCTTTCCTGGAATATGGGACAGCCTGGCAAAGGCACTGACTGGGAATCCACAAAGCAGGTTCAGAGAGTGATGAATACTACCTTTTAACTGACATGTAGGAAGTCATGGAGATAAGGCTAAATAAAAAGACTGGGTGGGAACCAGGCTGCCCAGAGCACCTGGAGCTCATGCTAAGGGAATGAAAGGATATTGAAGGGTTCTGAGCAGGAAGGTGACCCAATCCAAACTATACTCTTGGAGGCTCATCTGGCAGCAACATGCAGGGCAGAATGGAGCAGAATCTGGAGGCAGCAAGACTGACCAGCAAAATGTTTAACAATGGGCTGTAGCCTGCAGCCTCCGTGGGGTGCTTGCTACAAACGCAAGTACTGATCCCACGAAAAACATTCTGAATTACAGTCTCTGGGGTGCAGCCAGGACTTGGTATTTGTAACTATTGTGAGGCAGATGTTGTATGAGGCACACTTCAAGAAAACTGGTCCTAGAGAATCCAGTCCTCAATGCTCAACTTGGCATTTAAAGCTTTCTGTAAAATATCCCCATCATCAATTTTCCCCTTATAACTGCATTTTTAAGGTTAATTGGGAAATAATTTACATGCCATGCAAATGACCCACTTTAAGTATATAATTCACTTTTGTGGTCTATTTACAGAACTGTGCAACCATCACTGCAGTAAGTTTTAGAACCTTTTCATCATCCCCCAAAGAAACCTCATACTCTTTAGCACCCCCTCCCCCTGCCATCCCCTTTATCTCCTGGCAACCACTGATTGACTTTCTGTCACTATAGATTTGCCTGTTCTGGATACTTCATATAAATGGAATCATACAATGTGTGGCCTTTCTTGACTGCCTTCTTTCACTAGGTATAATGTTTTCCAGGTTCATCCATATTGTAGCATGGATCAGTATTCATACCTTTTTTGTGACCGAATAATATTCCATTATATGTATATATACCAGATATTATTTATATGTTCATCAATTGATGGACATTTGGATTGTTTCTACTTTTTGGCTATTACAAATAATACTTAACTGAACATTTGTGTATAAGTTTTTGTGTGGACATATGCGCTTTCGTTTATCATGGGTATATGTATTACCTGAAATCCCACTTGGAAGTAAGATTGCTAACTCTATGTTTAATCATTTGAGGAACTGCCAGACTGTTTTCCAAAGCAGCTGCACCATTTTGCATTCCCACCAGCAGTGTATGAAGGTTTCAATTTCTCCACATTCTCATCAACACCTGTTATTATTTGATTTTTTTATTCTAGCTATGCCAGTGGATGTGAAATGGTATCTTGTGATTTTTTAAAAACAGATTTATTGAGGTATAATTCACATACCATACAGTTCACTCATTTAAAGCGTACAATTCAATGGTTTTTGGAAAGTACATTATTTTGTTGTCATTTTGTTTCATTTTTTGTTTTTTTGGGACAAGGTCTCACTCTGTCACCCAGGCTGGAGCACAGTGGTGCGATGACGGTTCACTGCAGCCTCGACCTCCCAGGCGCAAACGATCCTTCCACCTCAGCCTCTTGAGTAGCTGGGACTACAGGCAAGCACTGCCATGTTTGGCTAATTTGCATATTTTTTTGTAGAGACAGGGTTTTGCCACATTGCTCAGGCTGGTCTACAACTCCTGGGCTCTAGACTCAGCCTCCCAAAGTGCTGGGATTACAGGTGTGAGCCACTGTCCCCAGTCTTATTATGGTTTTGATCTGTATTTCCCAGATAACTAATGATGTTGAGCATCTTTTTTTGTACATATTGTCCATCTGTATGTCTTCTTTGGAGAAATGTTTATTCAGATCCTTGACTCACTTTTCCCCAGTTTTACTGAGGTATAATTGACAAATAAATTGTATATGTTCATTTGTAGTTGGGTCATTTATCTTTTTATAATTGAATTGTAAGAGCTCTTTATATATCATTGATACAACTTTCTTATCTGATAAAATTTTTGCAAAATTTTTCTCTCAATCTGTGGGTTGTCTTTTCACTTTCTTGATGGTATCCTTTGAAGTGCAACATTTTATAAAATTTTGATGAATTCTACTTTAACTATTTTGTTGTGGTTGCTCATGTTTATGGTGTCATATCTTAGAAACTATTATCTAATTGAATGTCACAAAGATTTATGCCTATTTTTTCTTCTAAGAGTTTTTTATTTTAAGTTCTTACTGTTAAGTCTTTGACCCATGTTGGGTTAATTTTTGTATATGGTATGAGATATTCTTTTGCATGTGGATATTCAGTTGTCCCAGCACAATTGTGAAAGAGACTACAATTGCATTTTTAAAATAAATTCCTCCTAGTAATTCTTATGTGGATTGCAGTCTGGGAACCACTGAGTTAGAGGATACAACTAGGCTAGGATAGAACTAGTCTAGGCAATGGGTGACAGTTTAAACTCTGGTGGTCATATCAAGAATTGAGATAAAAGGATGGATGAGAAGTATAGGGATAAAGGAAATGATAACTTAAGGTGATGGGGTGAATGTGTGGCTAAAGATGAGAGTAGCTTTTAGCTTTTTTAGCTAAAAAAAAACCAAAGATGATAATACAATTATTACACCTCTTCTCTGTGTACCCTTTTACAGCTTAAAACACGCTTCTAGATAGCTTGTCTCAATCAGTGCTCTTTAGTGAGATAGAGAGCGCATTACTATCTTCACATAACAAATGAGGAAACTGAGGGTCCAAGATGTGGTTAGTAAGCAGCCCAGACAAGCCCTGAGGTTCTTAACATCAGTCACTAGAATACTGATAGAAGTTTGGAAAACATGGGAAAGAGCCTCTTGAGCTATTTAGACAGGTCGGATTTAGATTGCTAGCAGGAAATGACTAGCAGACATCCAGAAATGTAGGCCTAGAGTTGGCTCAAGAGGTCAGGGTTGAAGATGGGGTTTGAGGAGTCACTGTTGAGGGGTATCAATTTAGTCGTTATGGCAAGCAAGACTGCTAGAGAGAAAGTGTAGACAGAGGAAGGCAGAAGCAGAGAGATTCATGGGGAGATACTCACATGTAGAAGCCAGAAAGAAATCACTGGTGGAGAGGCCAGGAGGGAGCAAAACAGTGGATGGGGAAAAGTAAGAGGAGAATTTTCTTGGAAGGATAGGGTGGGTCAACAAGTAGCAAACACTGAATAAAGAAGTAAAAAAAGTTTTGCTTAAATCTAGCCATGCCTGGCTGCAGAAGTGAGTACAATATGCTTCTGAAATGATTACCCTCCCAAAGGCAGAGAAGCCAGGCCAGGTTTCTGCAATTTCAGTACAGATTAAGCAGGCAACGCTGGGAGTTCTGAGCTTCCACTCAAAGTCAGGAAAATGGCAAGTATGGGATCACTAACCCACTCCACTCCACAACCCCTGGGGCCCCATACAGCCTTGTATCACTAGAAGCAAGAAGCACTTGCCAGGAAACTGGTCCTTATGCTTAGCTTGTATGCATCAGCTGCTTGAGAAAATGATCTTTAAGGTTTCCTGAATCCTTGTAGCTAAATGATACTCTGGAGAGAGGAGGTGACAAGATGAGAGAAGTGATGTTTGACTGATCAAGCATTTGGAGAAAGTTACTGGATCCTCTCTGGTTACATATCTTAGCCCTCATGAGATTCGTTTTTATCAGGGTAGAGGTGGGTGTTAAGTTACATGGCTAAATTCCTGGCATTATGATAGTTTGAATCAATTGAACAGGGTTCTCTGAGCATCTAGTACATGCAAGCTAAAGATGGTGGAGGATACAGCAATGTTGAAGACAGTCTCTGTCTTGAGGAGCTCACAATTGCCAGACTAATGACAAGAGATGTGGTTTCTTGTATATACTTGGCACGCAAATACTTGGGAAAACAAAATTGAATTACAATATTAATACAGGACTCTAAAAGAGAAGCAGTGAATGTACACCATGCAATACTAAGTAACCACTTCAATGACAAATATGTTGGCTATGTCAATGCACAAAGATTGTAAATAAAACACAGCAATTGGATTAGGCAGAGATCACACCAGAAACAGCTATGCAAGGCTCGCAACCAAAATCCAAAAGACTGTAGAGGGCAGTAAGAGTTGACCTGTTTGGCATCCCATAAGTTTTGTTCCTGTAAACTTGCTTAGGTTCAAAACAGAAATGAATGGTCCAGAAAATAAGTGCAATAGAAATGTGGAGGATGGAATGGTCATGGAGGAATGAGACCACAGCGAACATCTCAAACAGGGAGAATAGCATGTGCAAGTGTTCAGAGGTAAAGATGTATAGATTATATCAAGACATAGTGAACAAACCACCTTAGTTTGGAAATGTAGATTTAGATCCTGATGTGAAGGCATATAGGCCAATCTAAACTATCTGGATTCAATTTTATAGGTTGAGGAGAGTTTCTGAGGGTTTTGGAGAGCAGTTCTCATTAATCTTCACAACTGTGAGAAATAAATGAGTTAAAAGTAAAAGTAAAGTTCTTAGAACAGAGTTAAGTGTTTGCTTATTATTACTTTCACCTTTGTGGTTTGTCGCCCAAATAAGCCATTAGTTTCTTGAGAGTAGGGACTACATCTTCCAGAGAAGAAAGGAAGTAGTGGGAATCAGGTAACCCAGACACATAGGATCAGAGAAGGCTTCCCAGTATAAGCCAGAGAAGGCTTCCCAGTATAAATAATAAACCTTGTTTATTATTACTTTCACCTTTGTGGGTTGTCTCCCAAATAAGCCATTAGTTTCTTCAGAATAGAGATTACATCTTCCAGAGAAGAAAGGAAGTAGGGGGGATCAGGTAACCCAGACTCATAGAGTCAGAGAAGGCTTCCCAGTATAAACCATGCTTCTCTGAGACCTCAAAGATTAATCAGGTTTAAAGAAGGGGGCATCTGGAGTGGAGACTGAGGATAGGGAAGACAGAATGCTTCAGACAAAACAAAACAAAACAAAACAAAACAAAACAAAACAAATCACAGCATATAGGAAAGCCCAAAGTGGAGAAAAAGTGTGGGAACTAACAAAAGCTTAACTACCATCTTCTGAGGAGGTATCTGTTTCAAAATCAAACGACAAAGTGATTACAGCAAGGCTGTAGGATACAAGGTTAATAATACAAAAGTCAATTGCTTTCCTATATATTAGCAATAAGTGAGTGAAATTTGAAATGTAAAACACATTATCATTTACATTAGCACCATCTAAAATGAAATATTTCAGTATAAATCTAAAAGATATACAAGATCTATATTAGGAAAACTACAAAACTCTGATAAACAAAATCAAATAACTAAATAAATGGAGAGATATTCCATGTTCATAGATGCGAAGACTTAATGTTGTCAAGATGTCAGTTCTTCCTGTGATATATAGATTCAATGCAACTCCAATTAAAATCCAGCAAGTTATTACTATTTTGTGGATATCAATAAATGTATTCTAAAGTTTATGTGGAGAAGCAAAAGATCAAGAATAGCCAACTCAATATTGGAGGACAACAAAGAAGACTGACACTACCTGACTTTGAGACTTTCTGTAAAGCTACAGTAATCAGGACAGTGGGGTATTGGTGAAAGAAAAGAACAATAGATCAGTAGAACAGAATGGAGAGCCTAGAAATAGACCCACATAAATATAGTCAACTGATCTTTGACAAAGAAGCAAAGGCAATAAAATGGAGCAAAGATAATCTTTACACTCAGCAGTGCTGGAACACTACAGGTAACTTAGCTACTTGTAAAAAAATAAAAGGAATCTAGACACAGGCATTTCACCACTCACAAATATCAACTCAAAATGGATCACAGACCTAAACATAAAATCCAAAACTATAACACTACTAGAAGATAACATAGGAGAAAATCTAGATGACCTTGGGTTTGGCAATGACTTTATATACAACACCAATGGCATAATATGTGAAAGAAATAATTGATAAGCTGGACTTCATTGAAATTAAAAACTCGGCCAGGCATGGTGGCTCACGCCTATAATTCTAGCACTTTGGGAGGTGAAGGTCGGTGGATCACTTGAGCTCAGGAATTTGAGACCAGCCTGGGCAACATAGCGAAACACCAAAACACTCTACAAAAAATAAAAATAAAAAATTAGCCAGGCATGGTGGTGTGTGCCTGTAGTCCCAGCTACTCAGGAGACAGAGGTGGGAGGAACATTTGAGCCCAGAGGGTTGAGGCTGCAGTGAGCAAAGATCACGCCACTGCACTCCAGCCTGGGTGATAGAGTGAGATTCTGTCTCAAAAAACAAAACAAAACAAAACAAAACAAAAACTTCTCCTCTGCAAGAGATAATGTCAAGACACTAAGAAGACAAGCAACAAACAGAAAAAATACTTGCAAAGGACACACCTAATAAAGAATTTTTATCTAAAACATACAAAGAACTCTTAGAACTCAACAATGAAACAAAAGACCCAGTTAAAAAATTATCAAAAGACCTAAAGAGGTGCCTTACCAAAGAAAATATACAGATGGCAAATAAGCATATGAGAAGATGCTCCACATCATATGTCATCAGGAAATTGCAAATTAAAACAGCAATGAGATACCATGATACACCTATTAGAATGCCCCAAATCCAAAACACTAACAGCACCAAATTCTGGTGAGGATGTGGAACAACAGGATCTCTCATTCATTGCTGGTGGCAATGGTAAGCAGTATAGTTACTTTGTAAGACTTTGTTTAGCCGTTTCTTACAAAACTAAACATACTCTTACCATATGATCCAGCAATTGTGTTCCTTGGTATTTACCCAAATGAGCTGAAAACTTATATCCACAGAAAAACCTGCACAAGGATGTTTATAGCAGCTTCATACATCATTGCCCAAACTTGGAAGCTACCAAGATGTCCTTCAGTAGGTGAAAGAATAAATAAACTGTGGTACATCCTGACAATAGAATGTTATTCAGCATTAAAAAAGAAATGAGTTATCAAGCCATGAAAAGACATGGAGGAAACTTAAATGTATATTACTAAGTGAAGGAAGCCAATCAGAAAAGGCTACATACTGTATGATTCCAACTATACGATATTCTGGAAAAGGCAAAACTATGGAAACAGTAAAAAGACCAGTGATTGCCAGAGGTTGAGGGGAGGGAGGGATGAAGAGGTGAAGCACAGAGGATTTTTAGGGCAGCGAAAAATACTCTGTATGATACTATAATGAACACATGTCCTCATACACTTGTCCAAGCCCATAGAATGTACAACACCAAGAGTGAACTCTAGTGTAAACTATGGATTTTGGGTGATAATGATGTGTTAATTTAGGTTCATCAGTTGTAACAAATGTACCACCGTGGTGGGGAATGTCGATAGTGGATGTGATTGTGCATGTGTGGGACAGGGAGGTATGGGAACTTTCTGTGCTTCTGCCCAATTTTGCTGTGAACCTAAAACTGCTCTAAAAAAAGTACATCAATTAAAAAAAGCAATTGACAATTATGAAGCAGTGTTTGTGCCACATGCTATAACCCTTATTAAAATGTATCTTGCGCTCTTCAGGAGTCTCCTAGGCACTCTGCGGGAGATAGCCCTGAAGTGCAGGGATAGAGCATGAGGGGCACAGGGCGGAAGTAGGTTACCAGGACTTGGTAAGAAACACTGTTTCCTGTCCAGCTCAGCCATGAGTTAGCTCTGTAGTCTCAGATGGGTCTCAGACATTTCCTCTCTCACTCTGTAGCCTAGTTTCCTCCTCTCCAACAAAAGGCTTCCATGGACTATACCCTTAGCAAGGCCCCTTCCAACTCTCATGTCCTATACCTCTGCTCAAGGGCCAAAGAACTTGGGAGCTCTGGCCCTTTGGTATGTTAACTTGAGAAATAGCCCTTAAGATCAACCTCCAAGGGCTCACGCAAACCCAGAGTCCTAGTTTTAATTCATAAGGCCTGACAAATGAGAGACAAAGAAAATCCTGAGGGCTGATGGGACCCATTTGGCCTGCTCAAGACTGTCATACTTGGGACTACCAGGCCTCCTGAAGGGAGCAGCAACTCAGCCAGCTATATGAACACTACTCAAACAATACCAGGTGGGTTGATGCTGCAAACAGCAGTCCTGTTGGTCATCTCCCTTGTGCTAGATGCCAACAAAGCTAGGTGGAAAGACTGGCTCTGACAGCTGTAGGGAGCAGTACTGTGTCAAGGAGTTTCCAGCTTCAGGATGGCAAGAGGAAGCAGTGTAGAAGATGGCAAGCAAACCTGGCCTGGTCCAGCCCTCCCCAGGATCACTAGGATGGATGAGTAAGACCTGGTCCCATGTTCTGTTGCCACCTCCCACAATCCTGCAAGCCAGGCAATGGAGGGATCTTTGAGGGGCCCATGATGCTAGATGGGGGAGAGCCCCTGGCTATCTGGGCTCAAGAATCTCTGGGGGATTGCCATCTCTTTTGGTCAGAACTGAACTCTCTAACAATAGTGTTAAATCAATTCAGCTTTGATAAGAATAAATCTTTTTGGTTTGTGAGACAATACCAAAAGTACAGAATTTCTGGTAAAGGAGAAAAAGAAAAATACCCTGAGTATTTTTCTTAAGGGCAATGAATTATGCCTTCCTTGTCGGGTTCTACAGATGGAATTACTCAACCGGCTTGTTCTGTTTTAATTAACCCAGCTAATAACTTCCCTGCTGGATTCCCTTGTTCATAACTTCTTGATTTCACATAATAACGTGTTTGTTTCTTCCTTTGTGTTCTAATGAAATGATAATAACCTTCCCTGGCATTCATTTCATCCTTAATATCCGGAGATTTCATTAATATAAACCCTCTTTCCATCTGCTCTTGCTCCCTTTTAAAGGAAATATTTCTGTGTCCTCTTTACTTGTCTTTTTTGGGGAGGCTCAGCTAATCTTGTCTTTCCTCTAGAAAGAATCTTTCTGCAAGGCTTCCCTGGGCTGATGGGGCTTGGCACAGGCTCCCTCAGCCACCTCCCTTTCCGGGGCCTCGCTGAGGTCTCTTCGCTGCTACTTCTGGGACAAAGACCACTGCTCACTTGGAGCCTGGATCTGAGGAACGCAAAGGCATTAAGTTGCTAATACATTTTTGGAATGGGATCAAGGTAGACGAGTGAAAATGACACAGGTGTGGGGATCTCGAGAAGAGATGCGGATTGCTGCCGAGGGCTGGCCCGAGTCTCAGGACAGCAGGACACAGGAAGCCTGGGAGCAGCCTGCAGAGAGGGCATGAGGAGGAGGAACAGGAGGATAGCCCAGGGCTCAAGGAAGATGTGAGGCTAATAAAGGTATTCAGATGAAGTAGGGGTGGTGGAGTGTGTCAGTTCATTCATGAGTTCTACTGTATGGTTTTCTTTTTGTTGTTTTCTTGGTCAGGAGCAAAATCCTGACTACCAGGGTAGAAAATTCCCTATGAAGCTATTGTCCTGTGTTCTGACTGAGGCTGCACCATGCAGCCATCTGCATCCCACAAATTCTGCACTCACTTCTCTGTTGTCTTCCACTGCTCCTCAGCTTTGTCAGTGTTTACTGGACACTCATGAGGCCTGAAAACACGGTGCTGGGGGGACCTTCCTCCACACTCAAGGAGCTTCCACACTGGTGGGAAACTGAGATGGTGCTCCCCAAAGCGCTAACAATACCAGATCTCGAGGGCTGGTGCCCACTGTGTACCCTGAAGGGCTCAGAAGGGGAAGTTTGCAGCTAAGTGGCTGGGTTCAGTTCTGTCCTGGTAAATATTATCTTTGGTTTCTACTACGATCTAGACTAGAAGCTCCCTCCAGAGGTCCTTCTATCTGTAGATAAGCTAGCCCCCAGGAGTAAAACAGTTCAGGCTCTTGAGCCAACTGAGAGAGGCGAAAAGTAGAGGTCCTGCAGACGAACCAAGCCCTGGGACGTACAACAGTGCTGGCAGAGGCCACAGGCAGTAGCTTGCAGCACAGGCTCCTGAGGTCTGGTAGAGGACCCCTGCAGGGATGGGGAGCTTGAGGGAAGATGTTGGCACTCTTCTGGTCCATCCTCCCTCACCTGCCTGGCCAGCACAGACCTCCAGGCCCCACCTCTCTACCCACTCCACAGGGTCTTCCAAGCAGCCCATCCATGGATGCACGGAGGCAACTTCTGACAGCTGGCCAGCTCCACTCTGGCTGCCCAGGCAACTTTATCTTATTTCCTTCCAATTCAGCCTCCTGCCACATGCACTCAGTGGGTGCAGGCAATGTGGCTGTTGCAGCCTCTGAGTCACCCCATTGCCCCTAACACAGCAGCAGAGTGTGGAGAGAGCCTAGGGCCTTCCTCTGACACAGGAAGACAGCAGAAGTACCTTTAACACCCGCAAGATGAACACCTGAAGACTTGTTTCTTTGGTCCCCAAGAGGTAACGTGTCATGCCACACATGCTCTGGCTGCTCTGCCAGGGTCAGCATGGCATGGGCATGAGCCTCTTTACTCCCTGCACTTGACATTTGTCTCTCTACTTTCTGACCCTGGTATGGATGCTGACTAGGGAAGGATGGCGCCACAGAGGCAGCAGAGCAGGAAGTGCTGGTGTGTGAGCCCTCTGCAGGGAGCAGGGCACACACAGTATACATGGTCATGCTCAGTGGCATCTGGTCATATAAGCCTGGCTCTCTATGGTCTGCCGAGGTAGCCACCCCTTTCTGATTCTCCCTGCTTGTCAGACCTCAGGCTGGCTGCCATGAGTGATGATGCTATGCTTATGGCCTCAGTATGGCTTGCATCAAGTGTGCTACTGAGTAAGAATGAGCAGGGCCCCTGTGCATATACCTTTGGGCAGGAAAACAGTCTACCGCTGCTTTTTCTGCTTCCTTACCTCCTTAGGCTAGAAGTGGTCAGCTTCCAACCTCCAGGCTCAGGCAAGGCTGCCTCTAGCCCAAAGGTGATACATGAATGTTCATCTATCAGTTCATCCATAACTTCCACTGTCTGGTTTTCTTCTTTCCTGTTGTCTTGGTTGGGTGCAAGTAAATCTGTCCAGCGATTGAACCCCTACTCCCTCCATGGATTGAACCTCCATTCCCCCTCCTTTGGGAAGTCTGATATTACTACTTACAACTTTCTTTCCATTCTCAAGCAGATGTGATGGGCCCCATCTGTGAAGTGTATCACCTGAGCTCACCTTCCAAGCACATTCCAATCAGACCTTCTGCCAGGCGGTTGAACACAGCCCCCTCTGTGACCATGGAAGGAAGAAAGGCTGCCTGCCTCCTGCAGGGAAGGAGTCCAGGGCCTTGTGCCAACCACCCACCCCCAGGACTCCACATTAGGCTGTCTCTACTGTACCTAACCTTAGTTTCTTCTGCAAAGTCAAGATTCTCATACAGTCCTGCTCTAAGAGGCCAAGAAGAACCTAATAAAAGGATGTGGTACCTGGCAAGGGTCACAGCTGTCTCTCCAGGAGACCATACTGGGAGCGTGTGCAAGTGGAAGTAGTAGTCTTTCTTCCTCCCCCACCCGCTGTGCTCATTCTCGGCTCACTCTGGGCTCAGATGCCTCACACCTGCCCTATTGCCCTGTTCCATTTGAAACCTTCACTGCAGTGAGCTCCAGGCAACTCTTCTCCCCCTCCCTTCCCCCACCGCACTTAATCTTGCTCCTGGTCCCAAAGTCCTCTAGTTCCCTGCTCAGAAACTGTGGGATAGCTCCTCAAAGAATGAATCAGACTGGAGAAATAAAATTATAAAAAGGTAATCTGCCGAGGCGGGCGGATAACTTGAGGTTGGGAGTTCGAGACCAGCCTGACCAACATGGAGAAACCCCATCTCTACTAAAAATAAAAAAATTAGCCGGGCATGGTGGCGCATGCCTATAATCCCAGCTACTAGGGAGGCTGAGGCAGGAGAATCGCTTGAACCCGGAAGGCAGAGGTTGCGGTGAGCCAAGATCGCACCATTGCACTCCAGCCTGGGCGACAAGAGTGAAACCCTATCTCAAAAAAAAAAAAAAAAAAGTAATCTGGTAAAGTCTACAGGACAAGTTTTGAACACTCTCTGGTCCTCTCTCCCCTTATCTCACTTCCAAAAGGAAACTATCCCCAGTATTATTTCACTGGCTTTGGATGAGATGGCCACCAGTTCACAACTTTATCTACCTCCCCTCTGGGAGGTCAAGATGTGGTCTTTACAGTTGGTGCTATGCCCTTAGTCTGCCTCTTACTCTAGAAAAAGCCTGATTTGTCTTAGAAAGCATGAGCCATCCCAATCCTCACACAAGCACCCCACTGCACACCCTAGAGTCCCCAACCAACAGCCAAAGGCAAGAGACAAAAAGGAGCTCCCTTGCTATCAGTCAGCCCTTTCTGACCAGGACTCTTAGAATCAGAGCAGCCATTATGACAAAGAGAACAAGTGAACATGAATGCCCAGGGCCTAAGTCCCATCACTGAGGCAAACTCTGTATCTTGTCCCATAAGGGCAACGAGCCCGGCCATCCTGATAGCCTTCTCAGGAGGTCCGTTTTTTTCTGCAGCAATGAATATGGTGTGTCACCTACTTCCTGAAATTCCTGCCCCACTTGTCTTCTTCTCCCAGGGTTCCTCTCCTGGCTCTTCCAGTTTTCTGAAGGTCGCTTCTCTATCTTCTTCACTGATGACCACTCTACACGTAAGTGCTTCTCAAGATTCTGTCCTTGTCTCATTCTTCCACTAATTTATTCCTCTCTTCTAGAAACATATGAACCCTGACCTGGACCAAGTGTTGGGCAGGCATTGGCCATCTATTTCCTACTCTCCACTCAAGGATTTCTACAACCCCCAGAGCAACAGCTACCACTTCTCCTAGAACAACCCAATTGTGTCTCTGATGCTGGTCTTTCCTGATGGTCAACTCTGTGCTCTTAACTCCAGCTGGAAACTTGCCCCTGGAAGATGAAGCTCAGCCACTACAAATGGAACTTACTGTCTTCTCCCTGAGCCTGCTCCTCTGGCTCTTGACTTTCTGACATCTATTACCCACCTCAGCTTTTCCTCAGTCACTTGAGCTGAAAATCCAGAGTTGTCTCTGACTGACAGTGTGGCATCACATCCTGTCACTAGCTGTGCCTGGCTAATTCTGCCTGCCCAATATTTGTCTAACACATTTGCCTCTTCTCCTCTACTCATTCTCATCATGGCCATCAAAATCAAGCCTTCCAGTATCTTCCAACTTTCTTCCTTTATCCTGGTTCTCTATTCTAGCACCCCATGAAATATCCCACACATAGTTGCTCTATTAATCTTCCTTCAGAAGCTTTTATCTTGTCACTTCTCTGCTCAAAAGTCCTTCTGAGCTCTTGGCCAATTCTCAAAGAGTGTCCAACCCCATGGCCTGCCACTCAAGGCACTCCATCTTGTCTCCTTTGTCATTGTTCTGCCTCACACAGTCTGTCATCTGGCCACATGGTTCCCAAACATACCTTACTTCCAAACATTTCTTATTCTGGCTCCTAGGCACCTCATGCCATATCTGCTATTTCTAAACCTACCCATCCCTAAAGAACAGAATATAATGTTGCTTCCCTCCAGTGACATTAAGCATGTTATACCTTCTACTACAATGAATCCTGTGGCCTCATTGCCCTGACTAGACCATAATCTTTGATGAATGGGACATTTTTTCATTCCTTATTATACTCCCAGCACATAACAATGGCTGTTCACAGGGCTTATCAGATGAATGAAAATATAAATCCTTGCATCCTAGGGGATGTAAGAGAAGAGAAGAGATCAGGTATGGGCTATGCATTCCTCAGAAGCCAGGTAGGAAGAGTGGTCACAGTTGTACAGAAATGCCTGCCCAGCAGAGAAGCCACACTTCCACATGGGTACCAAGGAAACAGTACCCTCAAGAGGCTATCTGTAGGCCTCTTTTCTCAAATGTTTTTAACCACAGGATTGCTTCCCTCCTTGGTCAAAAGATTGGATGCCATGACTTCTCAGCAGGCCCTCCAACAGTCTGACTCCTTCCTCTGGCTGGGGCTTGATGCTCCACAAATTCCTCATAGGTCAACCCTCCCATCAGCTGCTGTGTCACTTTGTCAGTGAGAAAGTGACTGATATTTCAATCAATTCTGACTTTACCTTGGAGAAAAAGCAAGAAAATAACCAAATAGGATAGCATCCCCCAAAGTGGGACAGTCACACCTCATTTGTCTGAATTTGTGATGTCACGTAGGGTAAGCCATTGTGACAAGATTCTTAACTCAAGGCATTCTCTTCAGCTTCAGAGGGGGCTTCTGTACCAACACTTTAACATGGTTGCTTGTGGGACAAACCAGGATTAGTGTTTTTCCCCGGCACCCTTGCTTTTTCCTAAGTTTCTCCTACTCCAAGTCAGGACTGGGTTTATTGTCTCTCAGACCCAAGTAAACAACCAGCCTAATGCAGAACTTGTCTCTTTCAACAAATGTGCTGTTTCATACTTTCCCTGGGGGAAGGTGAGTGAGTTAAAAGAGAAGTCTTCTCTTCCAGTCTGCAGATGCTAGAATAAACCAAAGGACTTGGCTAAGCACCTAGGAGGTGATCATGTCTATAAGGCACTGAAAACAAGATGTATCCTAAAGAATCCCTGCAAAGAGATGGTTTATGTTTTACCTGTTTTAACCATGTGTAAGGTAGGTTTGGAAAAGGATTCAACAAAGAGGACCACACTCCTCAATGCCTCAGAGACAGAAAAGGAACAGAGTTCAGTTCAAACTTCTGGGACAGTTCCCTTTGGTTTGTGTTTCCTCTCCTGGTAGGAGGTCTGCTTTCCATCTCTGCAGAACACACTTCTGCTTCTGACGATAAAGTGCATGCCTCATTGGCTTCTAGATACTTACCATCTGTTGCTATTCCAACTCATGGCCCCACTTGGCAAAAATGGCTGGGGAAAATCCACCAGCCACCAGGAGAAAACAAAGGCTATTTTGGGCTACCAAGCAGGGGTTCTGAGTGCAGCAGCCCATGGGTGGATCCTGATGAAGGGCACAGCCGGGGCTAAAGCAGACAAGCAGGCCATGCGATGCTGTCTGAAGTAACAAGAGGCTGTGCAGGGAACATTGGGCCACCAGACCCCATCCAAGGAATCCATAGATTTATCTGAGTCTGTTCCACATGGTAACAGTCAGACTAGTGGCCAGAAAGAACAAGAGGGTTACAAGTCCAACTGGAATAAAAAGCCATGGCCACATGAGCTTTGAGTCAGATAGATCTGAGTTTGAATGCTCGCTTAGTCATTCTCTCTCACTAACTTTGGCTTCATCATTTAACCTTTCTGGGTCTTAGCTTCCACGTATGGAAAATGAGGATAAGGATAATGATACCTATCTTACAAGGCTGTTCTGAAGACTAAATGAAAGATAGTATAAAGTGCTCAGGCCAAGGCCTGTCATACAGAAGGAACTCAATTTACTGATATTCTAGAGAAAAAGACATACTCCCAATCCAGAAAGAGTTTATATTCTAGTTAGGAATACAAATTACATAAACATTAGCAAACAACAGGACATGCTCCAGCACTAGATTATGGGATATACATTTAAACATAGCAGTTAAGAGAGTAACAAGATCTCTGAGAGTCCCAATAATCAGGGAAGTCAACATAGAGCAGGTGGGATGAGAGTAGGTTCCTGAGAGTAGGGTCGGAAGAGATGAAACAGAAAAGAGGCCCTTCCCCTGGTCCAAGGCCACAGGGAAAATGCTGAGGCCAAGTTTAAAGAGTGAAGCCCAAAGGCCAAGTACAACCAAGTTAATTTTGAAGGAACTCCAACTGGATCCAGATACTGGATTTAGAAGATAAAGAATTCGAAGGATTTATTATAAATACGTTCAAATAATTATAGGATATTATGCCATCAAGAAACATACAAGTAGGGAATCTCAACAAGGAAATGGAAACACATTTTAAAACGGATTACAGAGCTAAAGTGCACAATTTAAATGTAAAATTTAAAAATCACTAGATGGGCTCAACTGAGGATTTAAGATGGCAGAAGAAATAATCAGTTAACTTGAAGACAAATGAAAAGAAACTGCCTTATTTAATGAACTACCAGGGAAATGCAAATTACAACCACAACAAGCTATCACCTCACACTTGTATGGACAACTATTATCAAAAAGACAAGAAATAACAAATGTTGACAAGGGTATGGAATGAAGGGAACCATTGTACAAATTTAGTGGAAATGCAGAATGGTACAGCCACTATGGAAAACAGTATGGAGTTTCCTAAAATAATTTAAAATAGAACTACCATATGACCCAGAAATGCCCCTTTTGGGTATATTACACTTCAAAAAGATCACCACTTCATAAAGATCTGCACTCCCATGTTCACGGATGCATTAGTCACATTAGCCAAGATATGGAAACAGCCTAAATGCCCATAGTTGTATGAATGGATAAAGAAAATGAAGTGTGTGTGTGTGTGTGTGTGTGTGTGTATGTGTGTGTGTATTTATTTTTCAGGCTTTAAAAAAGAGTTCCTGCCATTTGCCACAACATGGATGGACCAGGAGCACAGGAGGATGTTATGCTAAGGGAAGTAAGCCAGACACAGAAATAAAAATATTGCATGATCTCACTTATTAGTGATTTTTTTTTTTTTTTTAAAAAGCTAAATACACAAGATAGACAATGAAGCATTAGTTACCATGAGAGTGGCAAGGTAGGAAATTGGGAGATGGAGGTCAAAGGATAAAAATAGCAGATACGTAGGATGAACAGATCTAGAGGTCTAAGGCACAACATGAGAACTACAGTTAATAGAATTGTACTGTATTTGGGATTTTGGTTCATTAAGTAGATTTTAGCTGTCCTTATCACACAAAAAAGTAACTGTGAAATGACAGATATGTTAATCTACTTTATTATAGTAAGTATTTTACTATCTATATGTATCCCATAATAGCATGTTGTAAAACCTCAAGTATACACAATAAAATTTATTCAGGAAAGAGAAAGAGAATAGAGAAAGAAATCTCCTAGAAGTGTCAAGAAGAGAAAGAACTGAAGTAAATAGACATACTGGATGGTTAAACCATAAATGAAAAAGTCTCAGATAAAATAGTATTTATTTAAAAATTTAAAAAATCATATTAATAATTACATTAAATGTAAGTGGACTGATTCCAAAGAAAAGGCAGAGATTGACAGACTATATCAAAAAGCAAGAACAGGCCGCACGTGGTGGCTCACATCTGTAATCTCAGCACTTTGGGAGGCCAAGGTGGGTGGATCACTTGAGATCAGAAGTTTGAGACCAGCTTGGCCAACATGGTGAAACCCTGTCTCTACTAAAAATACAAAAAATAGCCGAGCAGAAGAATGGCTTGAATCCGGACGGTGGAGGTTGCAGTGAGCCGAGATCGCACCATTGCACTCTGGCCTGGATGACAGATCAAGACTCTGTCTCAAAAAAAAAAAAAAAAAAAAAAGCAAGAACAATTTATGTGCTTTCTTCAAAAGGGACACTTTAAATACCAAGATACAAATAGACTAGAAGTAAAAATACTGTGAAACCATGCAAATAACAAAAGTAAAAACTAAACGCAGAAGGCTGAAAATTACACAAACCTTAAAGGTAAGAAAACTGGAAGGACTCTCTTAATACAAGACAAAATAGGCTTCAAGAAAAGGAATATACTAGAATCAAAGAAAGACATTTAATAATAAAAGGGTCAATACATAAGAGATACAGAACATTTTAAAATATATATGCCTCTAAAAAGAGATCTTCAAATTATATGAAGCAAAAAGTGACAGAACTAACGGAAAAATAGAATAACCCACAATCAAAGCTGGAAATCTTAATACACTTCTATGGGTAATTGATAGATTAGTTAGACAAAATCTCAATAAGGATATGAAAGAAATGAGTGAACTATTAACTACTTTACCTAATTTACATTTACAGCAAATTATACTCCCAAAATGAAAATGCATATTCAAGTGTACATAGAATGTTTAGCAAGATTAATAGTATGCTAGGCCATAAAAACAAATCTCAGTAGATTTTAAGAGATATGCTTTTTGACCATGATAAAATTAAAGTTAAAAATGAATTAAGAGAGACTGGATGTGGTGGCTCACACCTGTAATCCCAGCACTTTGTGAGGCCAAGGCGGGCGGATTGCTCGAGCTCAGGAGTTTGAGATCAGCCTGGACAACATGGAGAAACCGCGTCTCTTCAAAAAGTACAAAAGTTAGCTGGGCATGGTGGCACATGCCTGTGGTCCCAGCTACTCGGGAGGCTGAGGTGGGAGGATTGCTTGAGTCCAGGAGGTTGAGGCTGCAGTGAGCTGTGATTGTGCCACTGCACTCCAACCTGGAAGCGAAACCCTGTCTCAATAAAATAAAATAAAATAAAATAAAATAAAATAAAATAAAATAAAATAATTAATTAAAAGAAAACATTTAGAAAATCCTTACATATATTTTTCTTGTGTTTAAAATCTCTTTAAAAGATAATGATTTAAGGCAAAAATAACAATGTATTGTGGAGTTTATAACATATATGGAAGTAAAATGTATGACAATAGCAAAAAGACTAAGCAGCGGGAAATGGAAGTATATGGTTGTAGAGTTTTTATACTATACATAAAATGGAATCATGTTACTTGAAGATAGACTGATAAGTTGAACATGTATGCCATAGGTCCTAAAGCAACTACTAAAACAAATCAAAACAAAGCAAAAATGTAAAACTAACAAGCCAATAAAAAGATAAAATGAAATCACGAAAAAGAAGAAAAAAAGAACAGATGGGACAAATAGAAAACAGTAAAATGGTAGATTTATGCCCAGCCACATCAATAATCACATTAAATGCAAATGGTGTAAACATCCCAATTTTAAAGGAAGAGATTGTCAAATTGTATAAAAAAGAAAGACCCAACAACGTAGGTTAAAGTAAAAGCATGGAAAAAGATGTCAATGCTAGCCAAAAGAAGGCTTAAGTGACTGTACTAATACAAGACAAGGTATATGCAGAGCAAATGTTACCAGGGATAAGGTGGGTCATTTTATAATGACAAAGGGATTAATTCATTCATAAGAAATAACAATCCTGGCCGGGCGTGGTGGCTCATGCCTATAATCCCAGCACTTTGGGAGGCTAAGCCGGGCAGATCACCTGAGGTCAGGAGTTCGAAACCAGCCTGGCCAACATGGCAAAACCCCATCTTTACTAAAATACAAAACAACTAGCTGGGTGTAGTGGTGCATGCCTGTAGTCCCAGTTACTCGAGAGGCTGAGGCATGAGAACTGCTTGAACCCGGGAGGCAGAGGTTGGCAGGGAGCCGAGATCACGCCACTGTACTCCAGCCTGGGCAACAGAGCGAGGCTTCGTCTCAGTTAAAAAAAGAAAAAGAAAAAAGAAATAATCCTTAGACTTGGCACCTAATGATAGAGTTTTAGAAATAGAGAAATTTAGAAATAGAGAAATAGACAAACTCACTACTACAATTCGAGATTTCAATACCTTCTCTCAATAGTTGATACAATAAGTGGATAAAATCAATAGGATATAGAAAATTTGAACAATACTATTAACCAACTTGACCTAATTAACATTCACAGGATACGCCACTGAAAAACAATATATTTATTTCAAGTGCATATAGAACATTTACCAAATTAGACCACATTCTGGGCCATACTACAAATCTCAATAAATTCTAAAAGATTCAAATCATACAAACCTATGCTCTCTAATTATAAAAGAATTAAATTAGAAATCAGTAGCAGAAAGATATACGGAAAAGCACCCAAATACTTACATATTAAACAATAAATTTCTAAATAATATATGGGTCAAAGAAGAAATCACAAAGGAAACTAGAATATATTTTGAATCAAATGAAAATAAAGGTTGGGTGTGGTGTTTCACGCCTATAATCCCAGCACTTTGGGAGGCTGTGGCAGGTGGATCACTTGAGGTCAGCAGTTCGAGACCAGCCTGGCCAACATGGCAAAACCCCATCTCTAGCAAAAATACAAAAATTAACCGGTGTGTGGTGCACACGTGTAATCCCAGCTACTCTGGAGGCTGAGGCACAAGCATCGCTTGAACCTAGGAGGTGGAGACTGCAGTGAGCCAAGACTGTACCACTGCACTTCAGCCTGGGTGACAGAGCAAGACTCCGTCTAAAAAAAAAAAGCAAAGGGAAAAGAAAGAAAAAGAAAAGAAAAACATGACAAATCAAAAATTGTGGCATGCAGCGTAAGCAGTACTTAGAGGGAAATTTATAGAATTAAACTCTTATACAAGAAAAGAAGAAAGGTTTCAATCAGTGAAATAAGCTCCCACCTTAAGCAACTAGAAAAAAAGAGCAAGTTAAACCCAAAGTAAATAGAAAAAGGAAATAATGAAATAAGCAAGAAAGTAAACGAAATAGAGACACAAAAATAATAGAAAAGATCAATGAAGCTAAAAGCTGGTTCATAAAATTGCTAAACCTCTAGTAAGATCAATCACAACCTCTAGTAAGATAATCACATTAAATGCAAATGGTGTAAACATCCCAATTTTAAAGGAAAATGAGAGAAGAAAAGAAAAAATGAGAGAAGATATAAATTAGCAGTATCAACAATGAGAAAACAGTCCTCACTACCAACTCCACATACACTAAAAGGATGATAATGGCATCTCATGAGCAATGTTATGCTAATAATTATATTACATTCTTTAAAAGTCATTGAAAAGTAGGAACTACAAAAACTCAAAAAGCAGCAGATAATCTAATTAGCCCTATATCTATTAAACCAATTGAGTTTGTAGTTAGAACCCTTCTCACAGTCAAAACTTCAGGCCCAGAAGGCTTCATGGTGAATTCTACTAAACATATTTAAGAAAGAAGGAATATCAAATTCTATGCAAACTACTGCAGAAAATAGAAGACAAAGGAACACTTTCCAACTCATTCTATGAGGCTAGTATTGGTCTGATACCAAAACTAGACAAAGACATTATAAGAAAAGAAAACTATATTCCAATATTCCACATGAATTCCTCATGAAAAAAATTTGTAAATTTATTTTAGGAAATAAAGATTTAAAATTTTTTATTTTATTTTTATTATTATTATTTTTTGAGATGGTGTCTTGCTCTGTTGCCCAGGCTGGAGTGCAGTGATGTGATCTCAGCTCACTGCAACCTCTGACTTCTAGGTTCAAGTGATTCTCCTGTCTCAGCCTCCTGAGTAGCTGGGATTACAGGTGTGCGCCACCACATCTGGCTAATTTTTGTATTTTTAGTAGAGACAGGGTTTCACCATATTGGCCAGGCTGGTCTCGAACTCCTGACCTCAGGTGATCCGCCTGCCTTGGCCTCCTAACCTGCTGGGATTGCAGGTGTGAGCCACCGTGCCTGGCCAGGAAATAAAGTTTAACAACATTTTGAAGGATAATGCATTATGATCAGATGGAGTTTATACCAAGACTGCAAGATTAATTTAATATTCAAAAATCAATGTAATTCACTCTATTCACAAACAAACAAAAAGAGATGATCTTCACAGGTGTAGAAATGTGTTTGATAAAATCTAACATCTATTTATGACAACACTCTCAAGAACAAAAGGGGATTCCCTCGATCTGATAAAAGGCATCTACAAAACACCTACAGCTATATCATACATAACGGCGAAAAATTAAATGCTTTTCCCTTAAGATCAGGAATAAGGCCAGGAATCAATTCTACTCAACATTGTACTGGAGGTATTAGCCAGTGCAAAAATGTAAGGGGGGGAAAAAAAGACATATGGATTGGAAAAGAAGTAAAGTAAAAGTGTCTTGATTCACAGATGACATGGTTGTCTATGCAGAAAATCCTAAGGAATCTACAAAAATGCTACCAGAACTAGTAAGTGAGTTTAGCAAGGTTTCAGGATATATGGTCATTATATAAAAATCAAATGTATTTCTATATATGGACAGTGATTGCCCAGGGCATAGGGGAACTTTTGGGGGTAATGGAAATATTCTATGACATAACTGAAATGTAAACCATATCATTTGCAATAGCATCAAAAATACAAAAAATCCAGAGAAAAAGTTAATAAAAAATATGTAAAACTACACATTGAAACTACAGAATGAAAACTATGAACACACATATCTATTCTGTGAACACACAGAATATATTTTTAAAAAACTCTTACACATACATTGTTTTCAGTGTGAAACTACATACCAAAAACTATGAAACAACCCGGACAAAGTGATGTGCGCCTGTAATCCCACATACGCAGGGAGGATAAGGTGGTAGGATTGCTTGAACCCAGGAGTTTGAGGCTGCCGTGAGCTATGATTGTGCCTCTGCACTCCAGCCAGGAGGACAGAGTGAGACCTTGTCTATGAAAAAATAATAATAATAAAGAAAACTATGAAATATTGATGAGAAAAAGTAAGATCTAAATAAATGGAAAAATGTGTTCATGGATGAGAAGACTCAGTATTAAGCTGTAACTTTTCTCTAAATTAATCTATGAGTTCAATGAAATCTAATCAAATCCCAGCAGGCTTTTTAGTAGAAATTGATAAGCTAATTATAAAATGTATGTGGAAATGCAGTGGACCCAGAATAGCCAAAAGCAATTTTGTAAAAGAAGAAAAAGTTGGAGACCTTACACTACCTGATTTCAATACTTTTTCTTTTTTTTTTTTTTTTGAGACAGGGTCTTGTTCTGTCTCCCATGCTGGAGTGCAATGGCGTGATCATAGCTCACTGAAGCCTTTATCTCCCGGGCTCAACGGTCCTCCCACTTCAGCTTCCTGAGTAGCCAGGACTACAGACCCAGGCCACCATGCCCTGCTAATTTTTTTTTTTTTTTTTTAATTTTTGGTAGAGATGAAGTCTCGCTATGTTCCCAGGTTGGTCTTGAACTCCTGACCCCAAGTGATTCTCCCACCTTGGCCTCCTAGAATTACAGGCTCAAGCCACCATGTACAGCCTCAAGATACATTATAAAGTTAAAATAATCAAGATTGTATATCAACAGAACACAATAGACTATCCAGAAATACACCCACACAAATTGATTGTTGACAAAGGTTTTAAGGCAATTCAAGGGGATTCTTGGGGGGAAAAGGATAATCTTTTTAACAAATAGTGCTGAAACAATTGGATAGCCATATACAGAAAGGGAAGTGAGAGAGAGAGAGACAGAGAGAGGGAGGAAGGAAGGAAGGAAGGAAGGAAGGAAGGAAGGAAGGAGAGAAAACCTTGACCCCTAAATCATACCATATACAAAAATTAACTCAAAATGGATCACAGACCTAAATGTAAAAGCTAAAAAAGTCTGAGAAATAAACATAGCAGAAATTCTTAGTGACCTTGGGTTTGGCAAAGATTTCTTTCTTCCTTTCTTTCTTTCTTTTTTTTTTTTTTTAAATGGAGTCTTGCTCTGTCACCTAAGCTGGAGGGTAGTGCATGATATCAGCTCACTGCAACCTCCGCCTCCTGGGTTCAAGCGATTCTCATATCTCAGTCTCCTGGGTAGCTGGGATTACAGGCATGAGCCACAGCGCTCAGCTAATTTTTGTGTTTTTAGTAGAGACAAGGTTTCACCATGTTGCCCAGGCTGGTCTTGAACTCCTGGCCTCAGGTGATCTGCCCGCCTTGGCCTCCCAAAGTGCTGGGATTACAGATATGAGTCACTACACCTGGCCAGATTTCTTAAATAGGACTCAAAATGTAGGAAACATAAAATAAAAATATAACTAGGACTTCAAAATTTAAAACCTCTGCTCTTCAAGTGAGTGTTATGACAATGAAAAGGCAAATGAGAAATTGGAAAACAATCTGCAAAACATATCTGACAAAGGAATTATGTCTAGAATATACATTTTAAAAACTCTTATAACTAAGTAATATAAAAACAAAAAAGTCCATTCAAAAAAAATGGGCAAAAATTTGAACAGACACTTGACCAAAAAAAGATATACCAATGGCAAAAAAGTACACGGAAGATGCTTACCATGAGTCATCAGCAACACGCAAATCAAACTAGTGAGATACTACTATACACCCGCTAGAATGGCCAACATTAGAACAAATGATAATACAAAAGGTTGGGAAAGACATGGAGCAACTGGAACTCCTTAGTAACTGCTGCTGGGAAGGTCAAATGGTACAGTTTGGTAGTTTCTGAAAATATTAAACATAGACCTTCCTAGAACCCTGCCATGCTAGGTATTCATCCAAGAGAAATAAGAACATGTCCACACAAAGATTTGTCCACAAATGTTCATAGCAGTTTTAATTGCCCCAAACTGGAAACAATCCAAATGTCCAAGATGGGAATGGATAGACACATTGTGATCTATAAAAACAATGGAATACTACTGAGCAATAAAGAGGAGGGAATTACTGATACATGCAACAGCATAGATAAACCTCAGAAACATTATTCTTGCTAAAAGAAACCAGACACAAAAGAATACATAGTATGTGATTCCATTTTATCTGTACTGACAGAAAAGAAATCAGTTATTGCTTGGGGCATGAGAAAACTTTTTGTGAATAAAGGAAACATCCTCTAACATGATTGTAGTGATGTTTACCTAACTGCATACATTTGCTAAAACTCATCAAATTGTACCCTTAAAATTGGTGAAATTTATTGTCTTAATCCTGTCTCAATTTTTTAAAATAAGGCAGCTCTGCAAGGTACACATGGAATAGACTCCAAAGTTTATAGTTAAGTGGAAAAAAACTAGGTGCAGAAATACGTATACAGTATACTATCATTTGTGAGGGGTTAAAAATAAAACACATAGGTATGTGCCATATAGCCAGAGAATATCTCTAGAAGGATACCCAAGAAAATGTAACAGTGGTAGCCTCTAGGAATAAGAATTCAGTGTCTGGAGTCTGAAATATGTGGGAGACTTTATTTTCCATCACGCATTCTTGGATTTTTTGCCATGTACATTTTAAAAACAGATGCCGATACAGGGAGGCACAGAATGCCATGGAAGTTCATAGCGAAGGGTATCTGTCTCACAGTGGTGGACAGTGTCAGTAAATACTTCTTTGAAGAAGGTATATTTAAGCTAAGACCTGAAGGACAGTAAGGAATTAGCCAATCGAAGTGGGGAAGAAAAAAAAAAGATTATTCTAGACAGAGAGAATAGCATATACAAAGATCACAAGGAAAGAAAGAAAATGTGACATTGGGCAACTGCAGGCTAACTGTGGAGCCAGAATATTGAAGGACAAATATGAGACTGATGATATAGATGGGGGCTGGGTTTTCATAAAGCTCAGCAGACTTTTTCTGTTAAGAGCCAGGTATTTAAAAAAAAAAAAAAAAAACAGGCCAGGCGCGGTGGCTCAAGCCTGTAATCCCAGCACTTTGGGAGGCCGAGACGGGCGGATCACAAGGTCAGGAGATCGAGACCATCCTGGCTAACACGGTGAAACCCTGTCTCTACTAAAAAATACAAAAAACTAGATGGGCGAGGTGGTGGGCGCCTGTAGTCCCAGCTACTCGGGAGGCTGAGGCAGGAGAATGGCGTAAAACCGGGAGGCGGAGCTTGCAGTGAGCTGAGATCCGGCCACTGCACTCCAGCCTGGGAGACAGAGCGAGACTACGTCTCAAAAAAAAAAAAAGAGTCAGATATTAAAGATTTTTGACTTCTTGGGCCAAGAAGCAAAAATCAAACATTTTTAATAGGTATTTGCACAAGACACACACAAAAATTTTATAATTTTGAATTGACGAAATTCAGCATATAATCATTGAATACTTTTTTTGTAATACGGGGCTATTAATGAGAATAATATAATTTTGGGGGGGTGGGGGATAACGTTTCATTTAATTATGATGCACAGCTAGTGTGTCTTACTATCAAATTTGATTGCAAATATTCACCTGTTCATGCTGATCTGTAATGAGATCTGATATATTTCATCTTTGAAAATGTCTTTTTCATACAGAAAAGCAATGCCAGATATTGATATCAATCCATGAGCATATGATTTTAATTGAGCACATTCATCACTTGGAAGGCATTTATAGATTTCTGATAGATTCTTCTCTTGATATTGGCCTTTAGCTTGTCATTACATTGCAGGTTAATTACTTCCAGTTGAAGGTTAAGTGGAAGTCCCTCAATTGCAGAGTTAAGTGAATTTTGAAGTATAGAAATTCCATTTGCACTTGCATCAACATTGGAATAAAACACTGCTGGAACTATAGTTTGAGCTCAGAAAATATGTCCATTGCAAACTTGAGTGGGACGGAGAGCTTGCTTCTTGTTTCAACTTCCCATAGCATGGGAAGTGTGTAAAGCAGCTAGACATGATTTGTGATTCAAACAACATTAGTTACAGTCTAAATTATTTTACTGCAATATCAATTTCACAAATAAGCATTGTTTTACTTTGTAATTTTAGGTTAAATTCATTAAGAAATACCAAATCTGTAGCAAAAGCTATTATCCAAAGTCATTTAGTATTTGATAATACTGGTTAAGGGTAGTTTTTTCATCCAGAAAATATCAATGTTTTTTTCATCCAGAAAATATCAAATATCAATGTCAGCTCTGAGCTAAAAGAAAAATCACAGCAAAATTTTATTACTGTTAAATCATCAAAATGTATGATAGGACAAGTTAATATCTTTAGATCTTATTTCCATCAAAAATGCACAGAACTGCCAATGGTTAAGTTCCTAAGAGTGAATGGAGTTCACTGTTGACATCACTGGTTCAATAATACATGACAAATTAAAATATTTCCTTCAAAGTACCTGCAGATAAATAATACAATGAATGACCACAAGCTTTAAACATTTTATATATTCACAAGTTTTGTAAATTTCCCCAATTAAGTCTTTTTTATGCTGTATTCATATTTTTGTGATCATTAGTTATAACACATCTTAGCAGATTCCACTTCAGGTTGTACTGAGTTAATGTTTTCCCAACTATTCTCATCTGTGGTTATTCTACACTATTCGTAGAGGCTAATTTTTCAGTGACCTCAAACTTGGCATCCATTCCTCAAATAAACAATAATAAATGGCCAGTATTGTTAACATCTGTCAGCTCATCCACAGCCTAGGAAAACCACTGAAAATTATTTGCCTTGTCTTTAAATTTACTATTTATGTTCTCCCAATGTCTGTAGCTCTTTGAACAACTATTTTTGCAGAAAGACTAATAGTCTTTAGTGAGTTTATTTTCTCTGTATACAGTTTAATTAACTCACCATTTGTAAACAACTTTCCTTGCTTTGCTAACAAATTAACCACTTGGAAAATTAGTTTGACGTAGCCTGATTTCCACTATTTATTTATTTATTTATTGAGACAGAGTCTCACTGTGTCACTCAGACTAGAGTGCAGTGGTGGCATCTCAGCTTACTGCAACCTCCACCTTTTGGTGGAGTGGAGGTGGGTTCAAGCAATTCTCCCACCTCAGCCTACTGAGTAGTTGAGACTACAGTTGCATGTCACCATGCCTGGCTAGTTTTTGTGTTTTTACTAGAGATAGGGTTTCACCTGTTGGCCAGGCTGGTCTTGAGCTCCTGACCTCAGATGATCCGTCCGTCTCAGCCTCCCAAAGTGCTGCAACTATAGATGTGAGCCACCGTGTCTGGCCTCACTTTTTATATTTATATTTTTATTTTTTTTGAGATGGAGTCTCACTCTGTCACCCAGGCTGGAGTGCAATGGCACAATCTCAGCTCACTGCAACCTCTGCCTCCCAGGTTCAAGCAATTCTCCTGCCTCAGCCTCCTGAGTAGCTGAGATTACAGGCGTGTGCCACCACACCTGGCTAATTTTTTCTGCATTTTTAGTACAGATGGGATTTCACCATATTAGCCAGGCTGGTCTGTATCTCCTGACCTCATGATCCACCCACCTCGGCCTCCCAAAGTGCTGGGATTATAGGCATGAGACACCATGGCCGGCCCCACTTTTTATTTTTGTGAAGAAATTGTGCTGTAATGAGATATTTGATTTTAAATTTTCTAATTTTTCTGACTGTTGCTTGTCTGTGAGTTGGGAATATTGTGATGAATGTTAAGTGTTTGGTAATATTGACATATATTGTGCTCTTTTAGCATGGCTATAATGCCATTGTGTAATAAACCTAGTTCTTTGTCATCTAATTTAATAACAAAATAATCTACAGTACATTGTTTTCAAAAGAATGACATTCAAAGTCCACTTTTCTTGTTTTGACATAATGAGGATACACTGGTAATGAAATACCACAGTATAGTGATACACATGTCACTTATTAACATTGTTAGGTTATAACTTTATCACTGCAGCAGTGCAGTGATGAGAGTGTCATATACAAATTTTATGGCAACTTTTCACTGGTAGTGCAAACAAACAAACAAACCCATAAATAATATGCAAACAAATGGAATGGCTATGCATTCCAATAAAATTTTATTTATGGACACACTTTTGAATTTCATACAATTTTCGCATCACAAATGTTATTCTTTGTACTGAATTAGTGTTTTCTCAACTATTCTCATTTGTAGTTATTTGATTTTTTCAATCACTAAAAAATGTGTGGGCAAAAAAAAAAAATTAAATAAAAAGTGTCCAGATTGGAATGGAAGAAGCAAAAGTATCTCAATTCATTCTCAGATGATATGATCTTTAAAAAAAAATGTTTCAACACATACAAGGTATGGTGATTAGATCAGGGCAATTAGCATATCCATCATCTCAAACACTTGTCATTTCTTTGTGATAGGAACATTAAATATTCTCCTTCTAGGTTTTTGAAACTTTATATTATTATTAACTCTAGTCATCCTACTGGACTGTAGAACACTAGAACTTATTCCTCCTATCTAGCTGTAATTTTGTATCCTTTTACAAATCTCTCTCTATCCTTCCTTCCCTATACTCTTCCCAGACTCTAGTATCCTCTGTTCTACTTTTTTACTTATTTGAGGTCAACTTTTTTTAAGGTTCCACATATGAGTGAGAACGTGAAGTGTTTAACTTTCTGTTCCTGGCTTATTTCATTTAACACAATGTCCTGCAGTTCCATTCATGTTGCCGTGAATGACAGGATTTCATTCTTTTTTATGGCTGAATAGTATTCCATTGTGGGTATGTACCCCATTTTCTTTATTCACTCATCTATTGCTGGATACCTAGGTTGATTCCATGTCTTCACTGTTGTGAACAGTGCTGCAATAAGCATAGGGATGCAAATGTCTCTCACATATAATAATTTGCCTTCCTTTGGATAAACTCCCAGTAGTGATATTGCTGAATGATAGGGTAGTTCTATTTGTATTTCTTTGAGAGATCCCCCCATACTATTTTCCATAGTGGCTGTACTAGTTTTCATTTCCACCAACAGCATACAAGAGTTCCCTTCTCTCTGTGTCCTTACCAGCATTTGTTACTTTTTGTCTTTTTGATAATAGCCATCCTAAGTGGAGTGAGATGATACCTCATTGTGGTTTTGATTTGCATTTCCCGGATGATAGTGATGTTGAGGATTTTTCATATATTTTGTGGCCTTTCGTATGTCTTCTTTTGAGTAATATCTGTTCAGACCATTTGCCCATGTTTTAATCGAACTGTATGCTTTCCTGTGTTGAGGTGTTTTGAGTTTCTCGTATATTCTGGATAGTAATTCCCTATTAGATCAGTAGTTTGCAAATATTTTCTTCCATTCTATAGGTTTTCTTTTCACTCTGTTGATTGTTTCCTTTGATATGCAGAAGCTCTTTTTAGTTTGATATAATCCCATTTGTTTATTTTTGCTTTTGTTGCCTGTCCTTTTGAGGTCTTATTCATAAAATATTTTCCCGGACCAATGTCCTGAAGCATTTCTCCTATATTTTCTTCCAGTAGTTTTGTAATTTCTGGTCTTACATTTAGGTCTTTATTGAAAAGATGTCTTTTCTCCAATGAATGTTCCTGGCACTTTTGTCAAAAATCAGTTGGCTGTAAATATGTGGGTTTATTTCTGGTTCTCTGTTCTGTTCCATTGGTCTATGTGTCTGTTTTTATGCCAATACCATGCTGTTTTGGTTACTATAGATTTGAGGAAAAAGAACAAAACTGGAGGCATTGCTTTGACTATTTGGGATCTTTTGTGGTTCCATACAAATTTTAGGATTTTTTTTCCTGTTTCTGTGAAAAATGTCATTGGCATTTCGATAGGTAGATGAAATAATCTTATACATAGAAATACTCCTTAGTATCAAGGAGTCCACTAAGAAAAGCCATCAGAATGAATAAATGAATTCAACAAAGTTGCAAGATACAAGATACACAAAAATAAATTATATTCTTATACACTTGCAATGAACAATTTGCAAATGAAATTAAGAAAACAATTCCATTTATAATAGCATCAAAAAGAGTAATGTAACTAGGAATAAATTTAACAAATGAGGTGCAAAATGTAAACTCTGAAAACTACAAAATACACTGTTGAAAGAAATTAAAGAAGCTCTCAATAAATATAAAGGCACCCTATGTTCATGAATCAGGAGATTCAATATTGTTAAGATGGCAGTATTCCCCAGATCGATCTACAGATTCAATGCCACCCCAATCAAAGTCCTTGCTGACTTTTTTTGCAAAAATTGACAAGTTGATCTTAAAATTCAAGCTGACAAGGTGCCCAAAATAGCCAAAGCAATTTTGAAAAAGAAGAACAAAGTTGCATGACTCACACTTCCCACTTTAAAACTTACTATAAAGCCACAATAAATTAGGACAGTGCGGTATCAGAATAAGGACAGACACAGATCAATAGAATAGAATCGAGAATCCAGAAATAAACTCTCACATTTATGGTAAATTGGTTTTCAAAAAGGGTATGAAAGTAACATAATCAGGAAAGAATAGTCTTTTCAACAAATTGTTCTGAGACAACTAGATATCCACATGCAAAATAATGAAGTTGGATACCTACCTCACACTGTATATAAAAACTAACTCAAAATGGATCAAAGACCTAAATGGAAGAGCTCAAACTATAAAATTCTCAAAAAACATAGATGTATTTCTTTGTGACATCGGACTGGGCAATGATTTGTTGGATATGACACTAAAAGCATGAACAAGAAAAGAAAAAGTAGATAAACTGGGCTTCCTCAAAATTAGAAACTTCTGTCTTTTGCCGGGCGTGGTGGCTCACGCCTGTAATCCCAGCACTTTGGGAGGCCGAGGCGGGTGGATCACGAGGTAAGGAGATCGAGACCATCCTGGCTAACACGATGAAACCCCGTTTCTACTAAAAATACAAAAAATTAGCCGGGCGTGGTGGCGGGCGCCTGTAGTCCCAGCTACTCGGGAGGCTGAGGCTGAGAATGGCGTGAACCCGGGAGGCGGAGCTTGCAGTGAGCCGAGATCGTGCCACTGCACTCCAGCCCGGGCGATAGAGCGAGACTCCGTCTCAAAAAAAACAAAAAAAAGAAACTTCTGTCTTTCAAAGGACATCATTAAGAAAGTGAAATGATAACTCACTGAATGGTAGGAAATATCTGCAAATCATACATCTGATAAGGAACTTATATCTATAATATATAAAGAATGCTTACAGCCGGGTGCGGTGGCTCAAGCCTGTAATCCCAGCACTTTGGGAGGCCGAGACGGGCGGATCACGAGGTCAGGAGATCGAGACCATCCTGGCTAACACAGTGAAACCCCGTCTCTACTAAAAAATACAAAAATTTTTTGTGAGGCCGGGTGAGGTGGCGGGCACCTGTAGTCCCAGCTACTTCGGAGGCTGAGGCAGGAGAATGGCGTAAACCCGGGAGGCGGAGCTTGCAGTGAGCTGAGATCCGGCCACTGCACTCCAGCCTGGGTGACAGAGCGAGATTCCGTCTCAAAAAAAAAAAAAAAAAAAAAAAAGAATGCTTACAACTCAACAACAATAAAACAATCTGGTTAAAAATGGGTTTAATTTTTTTTCTTTGGAGAAATGTCTTTAATTTATTCTTTGGAGAAATGTCTATTCAAAGGGTATGAATACATATTTCTACAAAGTATTTGCAAATGGTCAACAAGCACATGAAAAGATGCTTAACATCACTAATCACTAGGGAAATACAAGTCAAGACTATAGTGAGATAACACCTCACACCAATTAGGATGGCTACTATTAAAAAACAAAACCAGAAAATAACGAGTGTTGGTGAGGATGTGGAGAAATTTGAATGCTTGTGCATTGCTGGCAAAACAGTTTTACTGAGATATGTTCTCATACCATACAATTCACACACTTAAAATGTGTAATTCAATGATTTTTAAATACATTCAAAGAGTGGTACAACCATCACTACAATCAAGTTTAGGACATTTTATCAACCTGAGAAGTAACCCCATACTCTCTGGTCTCCCACAACTCTCCAGTCCGAAGAAACTGCTAATCGATTTTCTGTCTCTAAAGATCTGCCTATTCTGGACATTTCATATAAGTCAAATTATACACTGTTTGGTCTTTTGTGACTGGCTTCTTCCACTTACAATAAAGTTTTCAAAGTTCATCCACATTGTAGCATGTATCAGTACTTTTTTCCTTTCTGTTGCCAAATAATATTCCATTGTGGATATACCACATTTTATTAATCCACCCATCAGTTGATGGCCATTTAGGTGGTTTCTACTTTTTGTTTATTAAGAATAATGCTTCTATGAACATTTGTGTTCAAGTTTTTGTAAAGATATACGTTTTCTTTTCTCTTGGGTATATATACACCTGGGAGTGCACTGCTGGTTCACCAGACTTTTCCAAACCAACTGCATGCACCATCTTATATTCCTGTTAGCAATGTATGAGGATTCCCATTTCTCCACATCCTTGCCAACATTTATTATTATGCATCTTTTTTAGTCTGGCTATCCTAGTGGGTGTGAAGTGGCATATCACTGCCATTTTGATTTGCATTTCCCTAATGACTAATGATGCTGAACATCTTTTCACATGCTTATTGGCCATTTGTGTAGCTCCTCTGAAGAAGTGCCTATTTAGATCCTTTACCAGTTCTTTCCAATCCTTTTTATTGCGGTAAAATGTACATAATGTAAAATTTACCATTCTAACCACTTTCAAGTGTATTAGTGGAATCAAGTACATGCACGTTGTTGTGCAACCATCCCCATTCTCCATCTCCAGAGCTCTTTTCATCTTTAAAATGGAAACTGTATGCATTAAACAATTACTCCCTATTTTCTCCTCCCCCACCCAACCCCTGGCAGCCACCATTCTACTTTCTGTCTCTATGAATCTGACTACTCTAGGCACCTCATATCAATAGAATTAATGTGGTATTTGTCTTTTTGTGACTAGACAACTTCATTTAGCACAATGTCAATGAACTATACCAAAAGAGGCAGAAGGCTTCTTTCCTGAGACGAATACTCTTTGTAGTCAGAACAGAACCAGTCTCACTGCACCTGACATCTGGTCATATCCAACCTCCTAGCTCCCTCATACCAACCTTTCTAGTGGTGGGAAAGAAGTCCAGCTCTGGACTTCCCGAGTGACCTAACCTGAGCCACTCTTTCCCCCACACAGAGGTCTGCTTCACATATAATCGTTACCATCACTTCGATCATCACTGCCACCATTACAGCCCAAAGCTCAGCCCTTCTCCTGACCACCATCCTAGCTGCATCTCAACTACTAGCCCAGTCAATATCCTGGCCACTGCTGCCAATAACAACTCCCATTTACTGAGCATCTGCTATGTTGTGTCTAATCCTCATTGCAAAACTGCATACCAGGAGGTCTGGACTTTATCTTGAGTGCTACGGGAAGTTGTTGAATTGTTTTAAGCAGTATAATCATACGATAATATCCACATATTAAAATATTTATTCTGACTGTAGCACTCAGAATAGAAGTGTGACTGGAGTTAGCCCAGTTAGCAGGTTGTTGCAGTTCTGGGTGAGACAAGGGTGTTGGCAGTGAGGATGAAGAGAACTGGTAGAATCTAAGAAGTGTTTAGCAGGTGGAATGTATAGGACTTGATTTCAGATTGGACATGAGGGTAAGACAGAGGCTAGAGTCAAGAGTCCCTCAGCACAGGCAAGCTCTGCAGCCACAGGCAGCCATGTTCAACTAACAATTAAAGCCTCTGAGTCTCGGTGACCCTGAGGCTTCTAGGATTCTCGGTGACCCTGAGGCTTCAATTCCCTATCAATAGGCTTCTCCAAAAATCTGTAATATAGACACTTCAGCGAGGAATGAAACTGATAAGACTAATTTGACCACTATAAAAATAATCTCCTGTTTCCTCTCTCCCTTTAAGGGAAACAGAAGCTGCATATTAAGGAGGCTTCAGGAGCCCCCATCTTATCTCTCTCAAATTTTCATCATTTCTACCCTCCAACGGCCCTCAAAAATCAATCAATACATTACTCCACAGACATATAATGGTCATGCCATGTATAAACTGTGATATCACTATTTTAGGGTTAAGGATTCAGAGATGATCTCCCTCTCTCTAGTAAATCCTGCTCTTAGGAAAAGACCCAGAACTAATTTTTCCTGAAGAACAGATGAGTAATGGAGTGTGACCTTCCTTTAAGGAAATTTTTAACTAATACATCTTTTTCTTACTTCAAAAGTCATTCTCAGTAAGTACAAGTAAGGCATAAAAGTCACTAGAACACCCACTACCTGAAGATAATAATTAGAAACATTTTGATGTATGTCTTACCAGATTTCTATACATATATTTTTTTCTTCTATGCTTCTATTCTAGTTTAGTGAGGGAGCTTATATTTTACTTAAGAAGAACATCTTACCCTAAGGAACGACCCCAACATAACTGTTATTTGGTGCAGAGAATTTTAGTCTCCAAAAGTCATGTTTCTAAGGTTCACACATAAATGGTTGCTTCTAAAGAAGGCTTTGCTGGGTTTCTGGCCATGGCTAGGTGTTCATATTCACCCACTGCCCCTAGACAAGTCCTGCTCACCCTGGTTTTGGAGCATAAGAAAAGGGAAGTAATAGATACCCAGCTTAACAGGGGGGCTGGTCAGGGGAAGAGGCCTCCCAAAGGGCAACTAGTACTGCTACATTCTTTGCATGGCTCCTTGCTCTGTCTAAATAGCAAAAGGCTGCTGGGAACGGCATGTGTGTGACAAAGACACAAGGGAAAATTTGTTAAGAGCGGTGTCCCAGACTCTTCCTAGGGGAAACCTGATTAAAAGGATTATTTCAAAGGATCATTAGAAGAAAAAGGATTTAAGTTCCCTTGGATAGAGCAGCCTTTGAACCAAGCTCCGTTTCAACACTTTGTCCTCATTCCTCAGAAGGTCAGCTAGAGTGAGCCACACACCACAGACCAAACTCCCAATGCCAGGGACACAGACAATAAACGCTGGCCCCTCCATGACTGGCAGTACCATCTCAACCCACTGCAGGAGAGCTGGAGGGTTGCCTGTCCCTTGGGAGCTGGAATACAGTGCTGGGCATTCCAGTACTTCCCTCACACCCAGCAGTATGACATGCCTTCTGTAGAACATTTAGCTTCTTTCAAAGTAGAAAATTCCCTGATGTTAAGAGAGCTAAGGTCTCTCCTTTCACTGAAACCTAAAGAGCTTCCCATTCCCACCTCTTTAGGAAGGTTCTGGTCCCAAAACTGTACTGTGACTTGCAGTTTCCTGGAGAACCAGAGTAGGGGGAGGGTATAGGTGGCTTTGGACATCCCCAAGCTGATCATGCCTCCTGCAGGTGCTTTTGCAACCACAGCTGCCGCCTTTCCTGGGGCAAATACTCTCCACACGCCAGAATTAAACTAATTCCATTGCAACTGACATCTGGTCATATCCAACCACAAGGCTGCCACATATCGAGCCTTCTAGTGGTGGGAAAGAAATTCAGGTCTGAACTTCCTGAGGGACCTAACCTGAATGGACCACTCTTCCTGCAAACAAAGATCCAGTTCACATAATTGCTACCATCACTTCAGTGATCACTGCCGCCATTTCAACCCACCACTCAGCCCCTCTCCCAGCCACCATCCTAGCTGCATCTTGACTACCAGCCCAGTCAATATCCTGGCCACTGCTGCCAATAACAGCTCCTATATATTGAGCAGCTGTTATGTTGTCTCTAATCCTCAATGCACATCTGCAAGTTTACTGAAGAGGAAACTTCAGTTTCCTGTCGTCACATTGCAGAGAAGAGGCAGAACTGGGCTTTCAACCTAGGCCTAGATGACCCCAAGCCTGTGCTGTTTCCACTGCCCCATGCTGCCTCCCTACTGTGGGCCAAGCTCTGGATGCAGACTGAGAAGGTACACATTTGCCGACTATGTGACCTTGCCAAGTACCTCACTTTCTGTGCTTCAGTTTCATCTCTAAAATGACAGTTTTGTTTGAGGCAGAAAGATACAGAGCAGTGTTTGTGTGTGTGTCTTGGGTGTCTATGTCTCTCTTTTGCTACATTTTGGGAGGTAGAAGTGAGGCCTTCCATTATGCCTACTCTCCAAGCCCAGGGCAGTCAAATGCTGGTTCTGTCATGGGACATAGTGGATCATAGCCAGGCTGGAGGGTGCCTGCTCACACCCTGCTCCCTCTCTGGGGTGCCACATGCTGTGGTCAGGAAGAGGGGACCCTGGAAAGCCCTTGGGATATTCCATCAGCTGGGGGCCCTTTAGAAGGCTGATGGAATGATGAGGTAACAATAGCAGCCTGAGCTCCGTGGTTCCTTTTTCTCTCTAATGAGGTTTCTCTGTCCCACAGCCATGGAAAGCTCCCAAGTTCCCCGGAGATGCCTCCTTGGCCCATCCGCTTGCCTTTCATCCTACACCACCCAGCTTTCTCAACTCCTAATTGTGTTTCTGAGACCTCAATCCCCAGGCTCTTGACCAACCATGCAGAAAACTCAACTGGTTACAACACTGCAACCTCAGCCCTGCACCCTCCTATAGCACGCCCTCCCCCTGGCTCACCCAGGCAGCCTGGCCTGGCAGGAACGACAAAGCTCGCAGCCTCAGGGTCTTAGCCCTGGAAGATCCAGGGCATGCAGTGGCCAGCCAGGAGGACTTACAGATGGGTAGAGGCATTTACCAACTACATCGCCAGGAAGAAAGCATGGCATAAAGGCGTTTAGTTTGCAGTCAAGTTTTGGAATTCTGGCTCTGCCTCTTCCTAGCCATGTGACCATGGGCAAGAGATTTAACCTTTCCAAGACACAGTTTCCTTGTGTGTAGAATAAAGATAATAATATCTACTTTGCTGAATGGTTGCAGGGATTAACCAAGATAATATATTTAAAGCATCTTGCTCAGTGCCTGACACATAGTTGGCACCCAAAAAATGCAGTTTCCTTTTCCTACCTCAATGGGGAAACAAATTTGGCAGATCACATCTCAATTATTAGAGGGTCCAGGGCCCAGCTTCTGTACCTTTTGTCCTTTATACTGCACAATCCATGAACTACTGAAGGTGGGAAGAGGAAAAGAGGAAAATGAGGCAAGGGTGGGAAACAGATGGGCGGGCAGAAAAAAGGTGCAGAGGGCAGCCTCAGCCTGAGACAGGAGAGCTTCTGTGGCTGAGACCCCCAGAGCACCCCAAAATCAGTGCACAAGAAATTTGCTAAGAGCAGATGGCCCCTAGTTGGGGTGGGAGAAGGCTCCAGATTCACAGCCTGGTTTCAAGTGGGTCTTTCCCACTAGCCTGTCTGGGCTGGAAGCAGGGAACCTGATATTTACATACCTCCGCAGATGTGTCCCAACAGCCTGCTCACCCCACGACGGTGGAGGAGGAATAATTGCACCAAGGCCGAGCTCCCCAGTCCTCCCCCTTGAAGAGTCAGATGACCTCAGTGCTTCAATGCTCCAAATGGAGTAGGGCAGTGCGTGTGTGTGTGTGTGTGTATGCATGTGTGTGTGCGTGTGTGTATGTGTGCAGCTCTAGTCCCTAGCAGAGGAGGCTGCAGGCCTGGGTTCAGAGGGATGCAACATCTGGCCAGCTGTGAGCCTGAGCCAGATGTGCGCCGGCCAGATGGAGGGCAAGCTCCCCTGGGTGGGGGTTGCACAGGAGGAAGTCATAACCTCATTGTGCGGCCTAATCCTGAACATATTACTCTGGAATATGTGCAGTATCAACAACATTGCCATAAAAAGAGGCCTCAATAAAGAGAGAAGAAGAAAGAGCAAGGCCTCAAGAGTTGTCAGTGGGCCTCTGACACACTTTCTGGGATTGGGGGTGACATGGGGAGGGAGTATGGACTAGTGCTTAATCCTGGGCTGTGGCTGCCCTTGTGCTTGTGAGGAGAGGGGGTTGAGCTGGGAGGTGGGTCTCCTGCCCTGCAGAGAGAGCTACTGAAAGCTCAAAGTCGTGGACACAGCCAAAAAGGGCCTTTGTGACTGAGGCTGAAGGGTTAACAGACCTGGAGAAGGGGGTCTTGAGTCTGGGAAGAGCTGGAAGAAACAGGTCAGCCAGAGAAACATTCTGGGCCCCTCTCCTCTGCCTTCATGAAGCCAGGCATTCTGGATGCTTCTGGCAGGGAAGGCACTAGAATATCTATCTACACCTATTGTCCCCATTCCTATCCTCACTGCACCCCATCCCCCAACCCCTTCTCACTGCTCTCATCCTGAGAGAACCAGCCAGATGAGCCACAAAGACTCAATGCAAGGCTATCAGGGCTAGGTGGTCTGACTACCTGGGACATTGCACTAGGGCCCAGCCAGTGTTTTCTGGAACACCAACAAGGTAGGGTGATCAAACAGGCTTCCTGGAGGCTATGGGGTCTCAAAAGATAAGAAGGATTTGACCAGATGATGAGAAGAGGAAAAGACATATTCTGTTCACCATAGGAGGGCCCCAGCCCTGGAGATGCTGAGAGGGAGAGGGAAAGACAGAGAAAGCAAGACTAAAAGCGAAAAAACACCTGGGAACTGGAAGCACCTCAGAGCCCAGGTGATCCAAGCCCCCCATCTGACAATAGGGAGAAAATGCAGAAAGAAGTGAATACAGGAGGAGGAAGCAGTGAAGGGCCCCCAATACTGGACTTACAGGCCCTCAGGAAACCCCACTCCCATCCCTGGCAGTTTCTCTGCACTGGAAACCCGAAGACAACCTGAAACAGTGGGCCAGAGTTGAGGGCAGGTAGTCTGCTCACTGGGAGGCAAGGGGCAGGGTGCGGGGGTGGCTGGAAGCTGAAAAAAGAGACCCAGGGAGGGGTGGGGGACACAGAGCAAGCATGAGGCCAGGCTGGCGGTTCTCTCCCCTTGCCTCCTGCACGATCGTGGCAAGCACAACTGCTTCTCATTAGCAAGTGACCGTGGAGGAGAAATCCAGCCCAACCCAGGTCATGGTCACAGCCCTGAGCAGCCAGCAACAGCCAAGCCAGAGAGGAGCAGCCTGGGGCCCCAGGAGACCTGCAGCGGCTGTCTAGCCCCAGGTCCCAAGGTCACCCATGTCAGCACCTATAGTGGACAATGATGAAAAGGAAGAATGAAAATGGCTGGAGGGACAGGAAGGGAGGGAAATTGTGCCAGCATTCTCCTGGCTGTCCTGCCTGTTTTCTCCCTTCCAATTCATCCATCACACCATGGCCAAATTCATCCCACCACCCAGTCTCCTGCTGAGGAAGTGGCAATGGCTTCTCAACGCCTGGGTCAAGATAAATAAACTTCTAGGCCCCAATTTAAAGGTCCTCTGTGATTTAGCAACCCTGGACGTCATCAATCCTCACTCCCATGGCTCTCCAGGCCAAGCCCTCCACCCCAGCGACTCTCCACAGAGGCCCCTGCGCATATCCTGCCAAGTTCCTCTCTCTTTGCTTATGCACTTTTCTTAACCTAAAATGTCTTTTTGTCTCTATCAATTCATTGTTATTCCCCTTTTACATTCCACTCACCTGTGAAATTGGGAGAATAATAATGCCTACATCGTAGTTTTTGGAAGGATAAAATTAGAAAGTGCTTGGAACACAGCCTGGCACGCAGTAAACGTTAGCTATTGGTATTGTTATTATTGTTCTATTCATGACCTTTCCAGTCTGAGTCCAAGTTCTGCCTTCTCTGTAGGGCACTGTGTCCCTGACCTGCCCACTCACGATTGTCATCACCCTTCTTCTTGCATTTGCCAACTCAATTCATGTATGTTTAAACAATATTTGTTAGGCTTCCTCTGCTATGCTAGGCACCATGGTAGACAGCATGGAGAAAATGGAGAATGAGAGGGTTGTGCCCTGCCCTCGAAGAGCTTACAGTCTGGAGAAAGTCAAACAGTAAAAGGCAGTTACAGCATGTGCAAGTGCTGAGCTTAGGGTACATACACCTCAATGCCATTGAGGAACAGAGGGAGGGTCAGTACTGAGGGACAGGAGGGCTTCTCAGAGGAGGTGATGGACAAGTGGGGACCTGAAAGCCAAATAGGAATTAGCAGAGTGGAGGGAGGGAGAGGTGTTGCAAAGAGGAGGAGCAACAGGGGCAGAGGCCCAGAGGGGAGAGGGAGGGTGATGGACATGGAAACTACAATGAGCTCAGGAAGGTTAAGAATGGACTGTGAGGAGGAATGGTGAAAGCTGAGGCTAGAAAGGTTTGGCAGCAGCCAGATGGTGAGAGGTTACATAAGCTGGGCTAGGACACTGGGGCCCAGTCCTGTAGGCAGTGGGGAATCATGGGAGGGGCTGTGGTGCTCACTCTGACCCTTAACATGTGCCTTGGACTGTTGTTAACTATCTCATGGCTGCCAGACTTGTCTCCTCAGGAAATTAGAACCTAGCGCCTTCTCACATCTCTTTTATCAGTGAGGTGGGATATCAGTAAGTAAATATCTATTGGATGTTCTTTTGAGGGCAGAGCATGGACTGCACAGAGCAGGACCTCCATGCAAGTCCAGTGAGTTGAGGGAGGAGAAGGAGAAACGTGACAAAGCGGGAGGGCCATGAAGTGTAACAGAAGCATGCTCTGCCCTCCAGAGGGGAGTCCCAGGCCAGAATCAACCCCATGGAGCCTGAGACAAGCCACTGAAACATCTTCCCCTTCAGCTTCTTCCTCTGTAAGGTGAGCATCGGGCCATCTGTCTAACTGCCTACCACACATGAGACTGCAGGTGAAAGCCCTGCAAAGGTGAGCTCTTTCCACAGGAGCAGGCAGATGCTGAGACAGGGAGAGGAAGGTGGGACCCCCTGTGGGGCAGGCTCTGGGGGCTGGTGAAGGAAGCCCAAACCAAGAAAGAAAATAAACAAATGTGTGCCTTTCAGCAACTCCCTCACTCCATTCACATGTGCTCCCTCTGTCCATTTTTTCCCTCCCCAGCTTGTAGAAATCACTGTCAACAATCCGTGGCATGCAGTCACTTTCCTAACACACTGCACAATATGGGCACCCGGATAGTCAGGTCAGGAGGTTCCGGGCTGTCCCTGTCCTGACCAGTCAGCACCTCCCCAGGAAACCTTCCCTGACTCCCAACTCACAGTAATCTCCCCCTTCTCTGACTTTTGCAATTCCAGGCCCTACCTACGTGAAGCACATGACTTTGACTTCTCTCTAAGGGCTCTCAGATGACCCTTCCTAGCCCCAAGACTAAAGTCCTTGAGGGAAGGATCAGGTTATTGCCTCTCCAGCATCCTCCAGGGTCCCCAGCGCAGGTTTCTCCAAGGCTTGGTGTGGTTGGTCTTTCCAAAGATGTGAAGAGGACATGACAGTCTGAATGGGTCAGAGCGGGGACCCAGGATGAAGACAGATTCACCAGGCAAAGGCCATAAGCTGGAAGCAGTGGCCACGTGGTTATTAGATGGAAAGGCTAAATCAGCAGGGCAGCTAGTGTCCCAATCCCAACAAGCAGGATGTGGAAATTCCAGGAAGCCAACAGCTGCTGCTCAGAAAGAAATGGAAAGGCACTGTAGGTTTTAGCGCCGGACAAAGGGTCTGAGGCCAGGCCTCACCCCAAGCAGCTGCCCTCAACCCCTCCCCAGCTTCGTGGTACAGTGGGTGTGCCCAAGGACACAAAGCTGAAAAATGGGCTACCATCTGGAGAAGATGACAGGGCCTGAAGGACAGTGTCACCAAATGGCTTTCCCCCTGAGGCAATCAGGGCAGGGCTCATCAGCACTTTGAAAGGAACATCTGGCTGCTTCCAGATGTGGAACCAGATGTGAGAAAATGACATGCTGGCATTGACTGGTAGGCAAGTTCAGAGTCCATCCTTAACTCTCCCAGCTGGCCAGGCCCTCTCAAGGTCCTTCTGCCCATGCTCCTGTCTGCACACCTCCCATGGTTACATAGCCCTGGGCTGCAGGACTCTCATGGTTGGCCAAGTAGCTTCTCATGCCCAGCTTTGGTCCACCCCAGAATCTATGCATTCTCTTCTTCAGTAGAGATGGGAACTAGCTGGTCACCATCCCTCACTCAAAAATCTGTGCGCATGCACATTCACATAAAGAATCCTGAGAGCAAGAGGCCATGTCAGATCCCTTGCCCTGAAAAGGGCCCCAGAGAGGATGTAGCCCCACCCACTTGCTATACAGGTAAGGCAGCTGAGAAGGAGAGAAGGAGAGGTCTGCAGGGGCTGGGAGGAAGTCAGCCATGGGTCTAGCAGACTAGATCTCAGGCACCGGGAATACAGTGTTCTTTCCACACTGCCACCTCTTCCCCACTCTCTTCCACCTGCCAATCCACCAGGTCCAATCTCTGCCTGATATGCAGAATGGGGGGAGCCTCTTTCCTGGGGTGAGGCATTCACTGTCAAGAGCTGCAGGTGGTGATGTGCACGTGTCAGATCGAGGAAGAGCAATTGAAAGATGGCAATATCTCTTCCACGTGAGCACTAGCATTCCTCCGGTAGTAAGCAAGATAAAAGTCTCCAAAAGAAGAAGCCAAGAGAGATTTGAGAGTGGGTAGATGGCAGAAGAGAAACCCTAAGCACTGGTCTCTGAGGATGTGATCTGATAAGAGGAAGGTTCCTTGCTCACCCAAAGGAGAGCCTTTCTACTTCCTATGGGCACTTAAGCCATCATTGCTTCACTCTGCAAGGGTCAGCACTTTTGGATTCTCACTCTGGTGGGTCCTAGACTCCAGAACCAGTGACTTCCCTAGACACGTTGGCTAGGACTGGAAGGCACTTCCTGGAAGCTTTCTGGGACAAGAACCCCAAACATAAGCTTTCACAAGCCCATTCAATTCATCTTACAAAGCAATGCAAGGCCTAACTAAAACTTTGCCCAGCCTCAGTTTTACAGCCTGTGAAATAGGCAAAGACCACTAGCATGGGAAAGAAAACAACCAGTATCTTCAAGCAGAAGATGTGTTCACCTTGCTCTCAGTTCATTCTCACATGCGCTATAGCTTGAGACTCTGCGTTTCCTAGGAAGGGGCTGCTGTGTAGGCGCTAGGGTCAGTAAGCAGGAACAAATGGCGAGCTTTTTCAAGCATCAATACTTTTTGATTTAAAATCTCTCTTTTCCAAACTTTGCAGAGCACATACTGTCCAGTCCCCTTCGTTAAGGATTAATTACTAGCCAAGTTTGAAGTCTTTGGAGTTGTTTGGGAGTTATTTGAGCTGAAAAGGAAAACATAACTATGTTGTTATTTCTTCTAAATGGAAAAAGGATATTTTTTTGTGGGTGTTTGCAATGCTTACAAACAGCTGAAGGGGTTTTTTACTCTATCTTTCCAAAAATCACTGCTCTAGGCCATGACCAAATATGGAAAAAATGACCAAATAAAAAAAAAAAATCCCCAAACCATAAACTTTTCAGAAAGTCACAAATAGTTGAAATAGAAGCATGTAATAGAAATGGCCGGCGACCTTGCTTAGCACAATTTCCCACTATTTTCTACCACCCCTGCCCACCTCTCATGTCTGTGATTCACCCAGGCATCTCTCAAGAGACTTTACCTTCTAGGCATCCAAGAATCAGGAGCCAAGTACAGAACAGTGTTGGGGGAGACCTCAACACTGGATTAACATCCTCATTCCACAGATGAGGAAACCGAGGGCCATGGATGCCATGAGTGACTTGCCCGAGGCCCCACAGCAAGCTTTGGCACAATCAGAGTCCCAGCATGACTTTTACCAGGCTATAACCTCCATCCCCAGAAATGCTGCAGGGCAGACTGGGGCAGGGCCTGTGGGCCTCTCTGAGAAGCCAGAATGAGTAGCCATCTGTGGCTGTGCTTTGATATGACCACCACTGAGAAGGTGAGCATTGTACTGGAGAGGGCGTTGGCCTGGAGACGGAGAATAAGACTTCCTTGTCTTTTTTTTTATTTTTATTTTTTGATATGGAGTCTTGCTCTGTCACCCAGGCTGGAGTGCCATGCTGCGATCTCAGCTCACTGCAACCTCCGCCTCCTAGATACAAGCGATTCTCCTGCCTCAGCCTCCCGAGTAGCTGGGACTACAGACATGTGCCACCACACCTGGCTAATTTTGTTTGTTTGTTTTTTGAGACGGAGTTTTGCTCTTCCCGTCCAGGCTGGAGTGCAATGGCACAATCTTGGCTCACTGCAACCTCTGCCTCCCGGGTTCAAGCAATTCGCCTGCCTCAGCCTCCTAAGTAGCTGGGATTAAAGGCATGTGCCACCACGCCCAGCTAATTTTGTATTTTTAGTAGAGACGGGGTTTCTCCATGTTGGTCAGGCTGGTCTTGAACTCCCGACCTCAGGTGATCTGCCCACTTTACCTCCCAAATTGCTGGGAGTACAGGGGTGAGCCACTGTGCCCGGCCTTTTTTTAAATTTTATTATTTTTTATTTTTTTATTTTTATAGAGACAGGGTTTCGCCACATTGGCCAGGCTGGTCTCAAACACCTGACCTCAGATGATCCACCCACCTCGGCCTCCCAAAGTGCTGGCATTACAGGCATAAGCCACCATGCCCAGCAGACTTCCCTGTCTTGGAAGATGAGTGGCAGCCTCCTGTGAGGATGAGTATACTCACTGTGCCAGCCACCCCCAGTTCTTAGACAGCTGGCATTGACGAAAAGGTAGGGGTTGGTGATGCTGCACCTCTATCCCTGGGTCCCGGGCTCTGATACATCAGAAACTGTCAAATCGGGAATCTCCTCCACAATATCCTTATAACCAAGATCCAGGGCAAGGTGCCTGGGAACTCATTCCACACATCAATTGCCCCTAAATGAGGAACAAAGAGAAGACTGGAGCCTTCCTCTCTTCAGAGCTGAGGTTGGAGCTCTGCTTTGACACAAGGGGTCTGCTGTAGGTACGGTCCAGAATGGTAATATAATATTATGGTTAAAATTACAGCATCAGGCTGGGCCCAGTGGCTCATGCCTGTAATCCTAGCAGTTTGGGAAGCCGAGGCAGGCGGATCACCTAAGGTCGGGGGTTCGAGACCAGCCCAGCCAACGTGGTGAAACCCAGTTTCTACTAAAAATACAAAAATTAGCTGGGCACAGTGGGACACACCTGTAGTTCCAGCTACTCGGGAGGCTGAGGCAGGAGAATCGCTGAAACCCGGGAGGCGGAGGCTGCAGTGAGCCCAGGTTGTACCACTGCATTCCAGCCTGGGCAACAGCGAGACTCCGTCTCAAAACAAACAAACAAACAAAAATTAGACTTTTGGGTCTGAATCCTAACTATTATTTACTGGATATATGATCTGAAAGTTACTTAACTTGTCTGTGATTCAGTTTCCTCATGTGTAAATGGAAGTAATACAGCACATGCATCCTCTGGCTCACAGTAAATGCCATGTAAGTTGTAGCAATTATTACTGTTGTTAATTGCTCAATATTGACAACTTAGGGAAGAAAGAATAAACAGGTAGATGCCTAAGAACTCAGAACCTACTTCCTATGTTGGACAGAACCTCCCAAAGTCAGTTCAAGGGGACAAGTTAACCCCACCACCTTCTAGCACATGTCAGCATAGTCAGGGATGCAGGAGGAGAGGCCAAAAAGCCCAAGACCTGGAGACCTGCCCATTCCCAGCCTCCTGCCAGCTCCTCCATGAACTCTGAAGAAGCTGCCAGGCTCGTCGGGGCCTTCATTTCTCCACTAGTAATATGAAGATAATAGAACCCTTTGCTGTCTGTCAAGTTGTTTGAGAGGCTCAGATGAAAGGCATAGGCAGCCAGGTGAGATGCTGCTATTACAGCTAATGACAGAACCAACACGCTTGTACGCTGCCGCCCAGCTCTGACTCAGGCTGTTTACGGTTCTTGACTTGGTAGTGGGGGTTTGGGGAGGGTTGACTGGGTTTGTGGTCTGGGGAGAAGGGGGAGCCCCAGCCGGTGCCCTCGCCTGCCCTGCTACCGCACGTAAGTGCATCTGCCATGATCTAGGGTTTGGCAGGGCTTCCTCTCCCTGACTTGAGCCTCTACTGTCCTGTTCTCTCTCAGAATTTCAGTGCCCCTCACCCCCATCCCTGCCCCCCTCCTCCCCTCCTGCCAGGACTCAGGCTCCAGCCCTGCGTGTGACACATCACTCCAGAGGACAATCAAGCCTGTTTAGAAACATGTGGGAGCCATGGTCTTTGGCTGCTGCAGCCAGAAGAATAAAACATTCCTCAAGGCCAGGCCCTCCCTCTCCCACCATCCCAGGGACAGCAACCCCATAGGGGCCGATCAGCATGGGGCTGGACTCCTTCTGTGATCTCCACATCTGGTCAGATGCTGCAGGTCCCTCCCTCCCCCTGGGGAACTTCTCATGGGAGGCTGACCAGAGAACAGAGCCATTCCTGTTATGTGTCACCAGCTCAGTCTCTAGATTGTGGTTGGCCCCCTGTTCCCTGCCGAGAGCTGGAGGTGAAAGCGGGGCTGGCAAAGCTAAAAGCGGCTGCTATCAGGCAATTCTCAGGCTCCTAAAGGAAGAGGTCTCTCCTTGGCAGCTCAATCCAGTTTCAGGAAGCCTCTGCAATAGTCGCTGTCGGGACTTGGCATTAGCTTGGGGACGTGCGAACTCATCCAGCCTCAATTCCAGTATAATGAGGGGGCTGAGGCAGCCCCATGCAAATGCCCCCCAGCCTCCCAAAGTGTCTCCTCTCCACTGAGGCTCTTGCTTTCCTGACCAGAACAGAGAGCTGGTCGTTGGGATTTAGATGGCCAGGTGGCAGGAGGCATGCACAGTGGTCACCTGATTGCCTCTTCTAATCTATCTATCTCCCTGGCCCCAGGAACTAGCCCTTGACTGCCCCAGCATATTTTCCCCTCTCCTCTTTCCCTCAAGCTCCCCCTACTCATCAAGTTCAGCCCTGACAGTCCTCCTTCTACCAATGCTCCTAAGCCCCTGGAGCACATCACATGGCAGACACCGAGCGCCAGAATGGGGGATAGCTAAAGAGAGCATAGAAAGAGGAAAGCTGTGCTGGAGACAAACTATGGAGGATGAAGAGAGAAAGCCAAACCTCCAGCGGGAGAAGGTGATCCGAGCCAGATCGGCTCGAAACTATTGGGACAGAACAAGGTTCGCTTGGAGAAGACTGGGGAGAGCATTCTAGGCAGAGGGAACAGTACAAGGCAGAAGTGTATGAGGGAAGTGGTTTGGCATCTCTGGGAGAATCAGGTCTGACAAGGCATACGAGGCTGGGGTAAATGAGGAGTGGCCCCAGACTGTGCTTTGGGAATCCTGGGCAATAGAGGAAGCGCAGGGTAGGAGTGCAGGGGCAGCCAGGGCATTCGCTCAGACCGTCTTCACAGGAAGCCCTGTGAAGTTACACAGGGGGCTTCTTCATCCTTCCCAAGCCCCAGAAGGCAGGGAGGAACTGAAAGAAAATATTCTCATCACTGTTTAACAGAGAGGAAAACTGAGGCTCATTAGTGATTACTCATCTGCCCAAGGTCCTGTAGTAAGTCAGCAACCAAGCCAGTGGAATATTCTAGATGCCTGGGCCTGGAGGGGCCCTCAAGAGGTCAACTACTCCGCCTCTTGCCCCAGGCAGACCAGATCCCAACAAATCAGGCCTCTGACTATGCCTAACCATGTTGCAGTTAAACATGTAACTTCTCTGGTTCATAGGCAAGATGGAGTCATATAAAAACCCTCTCTAGATCTGAAGGTCATTTTTCAAGATTGACCTTCTCCAGGTTAGATTTCTCCTCTCCAGGTTCAATCTCAACAGATTTCTACTCTACAGGCCTAAGCCTCCCATGATTGACATGGCACATACACTAGTGAATTAAAGGAATGAATAAATAGTGAATAAATGAACAAACAGATAAATGGTTTCCAGACAAGCACAACACTTTGACTTCCATAAAGCAGATGTCAAATAGAAGTCCTCAACATCCCTAAATTCACTGAATAACCTGACATGATATATTTATAACCACCATCCAGGGTGGTCTGGAGATATCCTTAGGCCATATTCTTCCTTTAAAAGGATGAGTATCTCCCCTCCTTATCTGTCCTGACACACACTCACATACACATGTATTTGCATGTTCAAATAAAGTATAGGCACCAGCCCCTGGGGGCAAACCTGTCCCCATCTCAGCCAGGTTGGCATCTGTGCTGGAGTCTCTTGATTAAGAGGGTTTCTTCTGCAGACAGCTAAGACATATCTCCCTGAGATTCCTCCCTCATCTTCACCCCCATGATCATCATATAATGAAAGAACTGAGCCCTATACATATAGGTACCATTTACGCTTACCATGTGCCAGCCACTGTGCCAAACACTTTATATATACATTTTCTTTGGTCTTCACAAGTACCCTGTAGGGTACAGAAGAGGAAACTGAGACTTGGAGTGGTGAAGTCTGGCCAGTAAAGAAAGAGGCAGGCTTAGACTCTGGTCTGCCTGACTCTAGAGCCCACCTTCCTGCCTACTCTTGCTGTCTTTCCTCTTTCTAGGCCTGGTGGCCTTGAATGTCCTCACTGCTCCCTGCCTAACCCCAAGCCCCACCCCAGCATGCAGAACCTCATCTAGGTAAGCATACTCGATCACAACAGCGGGGGTTGTTCATGTCCAGCAACTTGTCTTTGTTCAAACTGGTTCCTTTCTGGTTGTTTCCTTTTCTTCTAATCTCAGATTGAAGACCTATTATTTCCAAGCCAGGAAAAAAGAACAAGGGGAAAAAAAGGGGGCTCTGTTCCAGGAACTGCAACATCTCTCTCTGTGCTGCCCAGTTCCTCACTTCCCTGACTCTTGGACAAGCTCAGCCATGCCTGGCCCCCAAATTTGGCAGGACCATTGGTTACAAAACCTTTTTAGGGTCTTCTCTTCCTTTAGAGCCAAGGCTGGGGTGAGAGAACAAAGAAGAGATGGGAAGAAAAGTAGATCAAATAAAGGTGCTGGAAAATGATAATAATTCGAATCCCTAGCCTGGCCCTCCCATGTCTACCCTACTCTCTTGGGACTTTATGTATTTCCTTTCTGGCCTAAAGAACTAGCTCCAGAGAGAATGTATGGTTAGTCACACACAGAAATACAGATACACACACACACACACACACAAGGGTGCCCATTCTAGAATCACAGCCTGTCATAAACACACATCCCAGCCCAGTCTTATTCTCAGAGGTACACAAAACTTCACGGGACCCAAAACCCCCTGAAGCTAAGAAGCTAATCATGAGCACACGCATCCACAATAACATGTTCCCAAACATTGCCATAAACATTCCCTTTCCACTAGGCACAAACACTGTCACATGCATGCTTGGGGAGTGCATCCCAGGTCTCTGGACACAGGCATTTGCAGACAGGCTCAAGGAATAAAGGATGCTGGAGTTAGACTCCTCTGTCAGAGCGGTTCCCAAAGCTGACGGGGCCGCTACTTCTTGGCTTCCTGCTCCACCCAACCCCTGAAGTTACTGAATTGGTTGGGTCCTATCAAGTCCAGGGAGACGGAGGGCCCTTTCCAACTTTCCCCATGACCCCTGACTCAAAGCAGACCTACCTAGCCCTGAGCCAAGAGTGGCCAAGTGATGCCAGGAGAGATGGGTTTTGTCTGACTGTCAGGAGACGCCACTGTGTCGCCCTGAAGGGGAGAGTGGAGTTTTTGGTCTCAGGCCACTAAGAGCCTCTAACCTGGGGCTGGCATTCACTCTCCCAGCTTAAGGAGAAACAAAGGTGTCTTGATGCAAGGGCACTAGGGTTGTTGGTGGCAGCAGACACATCAGCACTGCCCCAGGGCAGGAACCCTGCCACCATCTTGTTAACCCCTCATGGTCCCGCTAGCTCGCCAGCTCCCCACCTGGCTCCACAACAGCAGCCTCCTCCCATCCTAGGCACAGTTGCCACATGTGCTAAGACTTCTAAGAGCCTGTGTGAATGGTCCAGAGGGCAACTAGGTGGGGGAGATGGGTGGAGCCAGACAGCTTACTGTGTACCAGGGTGGGTCAGGGGACAGTACCCCAGAGGGACACCCCGACTCCCTCAACTCCTCCCAAACCAAAGCCACAGGTTTTCCAAGAAGGCAAATAGCTGCTCAGAGAAAGCAGCCCATACCAGCACAATTGCCAACAGAGCTTGAGGCAAGGCGTTCCCCAGCCCCAGACCAGGCCAAACAGCAGAGTGACGCAGTCCTCCTGAACAGGGATGGCAGCAGCAGCCCCAGCTGCCAGCAGGAGGCCATGGCTTTCATACCATCGCACAGCAGTGCTGCTGATGCCCCAGTGGATAACAGGGCCTGAACAGTCACCAAATCAGGCCCCTGGACAGAGGGACTCTGATACTTCTGCGGATGAATCCTGGCCCTCCTGAAGGCCTTCCTACCAGCAGCAAAGCACATAGCTTTACTTTCTGCCAAGATATATCTCCTTCCCAGTCTGGTAGAGACCGTCACCCCAGATGCAGACAGTGCTAAAAGGAAGAGCTGTCAGGAATGCTCATTAGTACAACTCTTGCCAAGGTCAGGATGTGACTCTGAGGTCAAGTCAGCAGAGGTATGGATGTGGGGCTCATGGTCTTTGCAGAGGGAGAGGTGTGCTAGCCAGGGGGAGAGGGGATTGCGGGCAAGGTCCCTCCTACCAGTCTCTCATATTGCCCTATATCAGCCTATTCATATTCTTCCTAGGACTTTTCACAATTTCTAATTATGGTTTTGTTTTTTTTTTTTTTTTTTGAGACGGAGTCTCGCTCTGTTGCCGGGGCTGGCTGGAGTGCAGTGGCCGGATCTCAGCTCACTGCAAGCTCCGCCTCCCGGGTTTACGCCATTCTCCTGCCTCAGCCTCCCGAGTAACTGGGACTACAGGCGCCCACCACCTCGCCCGGCTAGCTTTTTGTGTTTTTTAGTAGAGACGGGGTTTCACCATGTTAGCCAGGATGGTCTCGACCTCGTGATCCGCCCGTCTCGGCCTCCCAAAGTGCTGGGATTACAGGCTTGAGCCACCGCGCCTGGCCTAATTATGGTTTTTAAATATTTGCTTACTTATTATTTGCTTCCTCCACGAGGCTATAAGCCCCATGAGTTTAGAGACCATGTCTGGCTTATTTCCTATGGTATCCTTGGCGTCAGTATGGTACCTGGCACACAGCAGGGACTCAGGAATACTTATTGAATGCATGAATGGCCTCTGTCCACAGAACCTTGGTGCACTATGCACCATTGCCACAGAAACACAGGAGTGATGCACCTAAACACCCAGAGAATCCAGATCAGAGATGGCAGGAAGTTCTTCAAGGAAGGCCCAGTGGCTCTCCCACCCATACACTCATACCACATTCCACAAGTCTAACCTCAGCACTTACACAACAGGTACTGCACTGGAATGTGAGGATCCCTGCATGAAATAAACAAACAAAACCACTGGCCCCTTCCCTTATGGAGATATGACTTTGGTAAGGAAGGGATATTAAGAAACAAATGACTACAATTCAGTCTGATAAGCACCATCAGAGGTAAGATCAGAGGACCCACCCTAGTCTTGGAAGCTGCGAAGCTTTCCCAGGGGAGAGACATTCTAAGATGAGCTCTTAGGGGTGGTGTGAATTAGCCAGCAAAGACTGGAGGAGGAAAGAGGAAAAAAAAGAAGATTTCATAAAAAGAGGTTAGTTTATGCAAGAGTCTAGAAATGAGAGCATATATGACTTAAAAGAGGAGAAAAGGGAAGTTCAGCATGGTCAGGGGTGATGAGGAGAGGCTGAGAGAGGGAGTTGGAAATGCAAGCAAGAGGACCTGGAGGGCCTGGGAAACTGTGTGGTGAACTGCTGATGGGCTATAAACAGAAAAGTAAAAGAATCTCAGCTTCTGATTTGGAAGCTTCCCTAAGTGCACAGAAAAGTAAGCTCAGAGCATACCTGCTCATGCAGAAGGCTAGTGAGGCTTTTCCCATCCCTAATGGATGGGAAGGAGAATATAGGAACTGCTCAAAAAAAAGGCCTGGGAGGAAACAGGGATCATGCAGGCCCCCAGGTTCCCCAGTGGCTCCACATCAATAGAACTTATTTGCCCCTTGCTCCAAGAGATAACACCCAGTGGACTGCAGACCTGAGATTCCAGTCATGTGGGAATCACACGTGAGGAGCCTCCACACCGCATAGCCTGTGGGGGTAGGGTCAACGGGAGTGCCTGGAAAGGAAGAGGAGGCAATGGCCAGTGCTGCGGCCAGGGATCTTGGGATTCAAGAAAGCTGTTTAGAGTCAACCTCATGCCTACATTACAAGCACCTCCACTCCAGGGACTACTACCTTGTATCCCGCTCAGCCCTGGGTACAAGGTAGATGTCCAACAAGTACTCCTCTTGGGCAGAGGAATAGAAAACCCATTCAGACATTCTCAGGACACATATACCCCCTCCCCAACAGAGTCTCCCTACTGAAGGACAAGTGTCCCTTCCCTCTTTCCGCATCCTGCAGCCCAACAAAGGCCACAGGTGGCCAAATGTACTCTCCAACCAGGCCAGACAAAAAAAGCTGATGAAGACGCTGCTGCCATGCACAAGGTGGGCCCAGGAGAGGGCAGCTGGTGGCCAGGTGGGAAGAAAAGCAGAGACGCTTCTAAGGAGAGGCTGGTAACTGAAGACCCCTCAGATGCAAGGTCTCATCAGATATGTAGAATGCCTGGGCTCTAGTCAGAGCCCTGAAGACTCTTTTAATCTTGGGTCTTGATTTTCTTATCTATAAAAGGAGAACAGGGCCGGGCGCAGTGGCTCATGCCTGTAATCCTAGCACTTTGAAAGGCTAAGGCGGGTGGGAGATTGAGACCCTTCTGGCCAACACGGTGAAACCCCGTCTCTACTGAAAATACAAAAATTAGCCAGGCGTGGCGGCAGGCACCTGTACTCCCAGCTACTCAGGAGGCTGAGGCATAAGAATCACTTGAACCTGGGAGGCAGAGGTTGCAGTGAGCCGAGATTGCATCACTGCACTCTAGCCTGGGCAACAAAGCTAGACTCTGTCTCAAAAAAATAAAATAAAATAAATAAATAAATAAATAAATAAATAAATAAATAAATAAATAAAAGGAGAACAGGACTGCACGCTCACTCAAGCCCGTTCCTGAGCTTCGGTTCAAGGGGAGGAGGCCATGCTGACCCCCAAGGCCTCTGACGGAAACAGCTTCTGCTTTCCTAGCAGGCACTGGCAGCCTCAAGTCAGGTCTTCCCACTCTCCGATAGTCCCATCCCAGTGAAATACCAAGGCTGGGCCCAGGATCACCATGCCTGCCCGACTGGCTGAGAAGGGGTGAGAAGGGAAGATGTGGAAGTGAGAAGCCGGAGGCAGCCGATGAGGCCGACCACAGAAAGAACGGGCCTCCGCGGTGGGCCCGGAGCTGAGAAGGCCTGCAGGAGGGTAGGGCGCAGAAGGCCAGAACCCAGAGCCTCAAAGGGGCCTAGTTTAGGAGCAGTGCAGGACTGAAACATCCTCCCTACAGAGAAGAGGCCTGTAGACCAGAATTTTGTCTGACTCTGCAAGCCTGGACTTCATCTTGGTTGTGTGAGGGGAGGAACCTGGTCGGTCCTCGCCAAAGGAGATGGGCCAGAGAGACAGCAGCACCTTCCTCCACGCCTGCAGGGGATTGGAAGGAGGAAGGAGGGCTGTGAAGGGCAGAGGGGTAGCTTCTGAGCGGCAGCGCCAGCTGTCCACACTGGGAGCTCTCTGTTCAGCGGCCTTTCACTGAGGGCTGGCTCTCAACAGGCTGTGTTCTGGACACCACTCCAGTAAGCAACGGCATATTATTGGACAGGCTGCCCAGGACTCAGCAAGACCAGGAAGAACCCAGCTCCATTACCCGCACAGGTCAGCAGAGGTATCCACTGGTCCTCACTGGGGAAGGCAACAGACCTTTCCAAAGCCCCTAGAGCTTTCCTCCCAGCCTCTCAGCCCAGGAGGAGAGGGCACGCGGAGGCCGGTGCCGGAGCTGAGACACAGCCTGCCCTGCCACCTGGTGGAGAGATGAGGAAAACGCGCGGGTCCCCGTTCAGGCAGGTAATGCCCCGCCACCTGGTGGGAAGGTGCCGGCAGACGGTTCCGGTTCTGGCGCTTGCAATCAGCCTAGCCGCGTGGCAGCCCCACAGTCCTAGCCTAGAACATGAAGGATATAGTGTTCTAGGGCTCAGAGGCCTTGCCATATTTTTCTGACCCAAGGAGTAGACTCTGGCCCTGAGCCAGTGCTAGGAAAGGGCCATTCTTTTTTTTTTTTTTTTTTTGTTTTGGAGACGGAGTCTCGCTCTGTCGCCCAGGCTGGAGTGCAGTGGTCGGATCTCAGCTCACTGCAAGCTCTGCCTCCCAGGTTCACGCCATTCTCCTGGCTCAGCCTCCCGAGTAGCTGGGACTACAGGGGCCCGCCACCTCACCCGGCTAGTTTTTTGTATTTTTTAGTAGAGACGGGGTTTCACCGTGTTCGCCAGGATAGTCTCGATCTCCTGACCTCATGATCCACCCGTCTTGGCTTCCCAAAGTTCTGGGATTACAGGCTTGAGCCACCGCGCCCGGCCTGGAAAGGGCCATTCTAATTTAACCCTCCAAGATTAGGGCCAACGTACCTGGTTTTTAATAACTTGTTATGACTCTAACAGTTTCCTGCAGCTTTTCTGAAGCAAGTTCTAGATTTGGTAAAAGGAAATACGAAATGATAGCTATCTTGAAATATCTATAGGGCTGTTATCTGGAAGAAAGACTAAATTTATTTTGTGTAGCTCAAAGGGACAGACATAAGGCTAACAACAGGTAAAAGTCAAGGCAAAGCAGATTCTGCCTCGATGGAAGGAGCATTTCTACTAATTAGAGTTGACCTCACTGGCAGCCTTCAAAAGGAGTGAGTTATCAGGCAACAGGTGCATTCAAGCAAGGCAGGATCTCTAGTTTGGCAGACATGTTAGAGGGACAGTTTTTGTACAGGGATCTTAGTGTCTCCTGCAATGCTGAGATGCCACACCAACTTATCCCTGTCTCTTTACCTTCCTTTACAAATGTTTATTGAATCAACTCTGTGCTCAGCACCAGAGATTTCAGAGACAAATAAGACACAACTCTTGCCTTCAAATATTTTAGGGTTTAGTGGAGTAGTGAGCCCTCTAGCTTCTAGTTCCACCCCAAATAATAGATGATGACCTTTGGCTTACACTACATTCACCTCTCAAACAGGAAAGGCAAGGGAAACACTCTGTGCCTTTCCTGTCCTTACTGGAACAAGTCCATACCTACTACTGACATGTGAACTTAAATAATACTGCAAACGGAGTGTGCTATCATCGCCTAAGAATAATATAAATAAAGCAATAAAAACAATGAACATCATTTTACTATGTGCCAGGCATTGTGCCCCTTACTTTACAAGTATTATTTTTACTTCATTGTGCTGGCAAAGGTTCAAAGACAAACCGAATAACCTTTAGAAGTTCCTAAATGGCTATACAAAAAAAAAAAAAAAAAAGATGTCTGACTATTCTCCACATTCTCCAATTCATGCCACAGGATAATGGTTTTATATTATAAGAAGACCTAGGATAGCTATAAAAGAGAACATTCTGGGAACAAGATGGTCCAAAACACTGGAGTAAAACATCAACCAAGACGGTGGTGTTTCCTTCTTTGGAACACTTGAACAACAACCTGGATATTCATTTGGTTCTAAGGATAAAAAGAAAGCAGTAGAGAAAATGAACTGGTCTGGGGTACAGGATCAGAGCTTTCAAGCCAGGTTGATAAAACCTCACATGATAAGGAGGTAGGCTTCATAGGACCACCAAGACTAGAGCAACATCCCTACCTCCACTGGAGGGGCACTCAGAGTGAGCCACTAGAAGATGCAGGCGAGGCTAATTTGGGCTGACCAGTTGGCTTCTAAGTTCTACCCTGCACTCTGACCCTCTGTGTCCACCACCCCCACCAACTTCCTTTATCCCTCCGTGTTTCTCTCTAACTATTCCAGCCCTGTGATCCCGTGATGGGCTTATCTCCTTTTTCAGGGTACCTCTGGGACCATCTTCTCCTCTAGCATGCAATCTGTGCATGAAAGACCGGAGAGCAAAGAAGAGAAGAAGCGGCCTGTGGTAGGAAGCAGTGGGAAGGCAGGAGAGCTGACAGAGTGCTCATGACTGGGATATAACCCCAAGTGCTAAAAATCAGACAGAAATGGCAGTGCTAATCTTTACATTCCACCAAAGTAGAATGTGTAAAACCTGCTAGGAATCCTTAGTTAGCACTATCCATGAAACCTTTCCAAACATGTGTTTGCTTCAGAATTGAAAATGAGGCCAGTCTCCCTGACCAGTTTTTCTTTTTTTTAAATTTTTTTCCCTTGAGTTTTCAAAGTTAATGAATCTCCACCCTTCTTAGAAGGGACACACAGCTACAACACCACCATCCCGCAGACTATCCTGCTTGCTCAACCTCAATTTCCCCAACACAGGGAGAAAAGAAGCAGATCTAACTCTGCCTCGTGGCCACAGTAAAGGACTATCTCAGTCAGATGCATTCAGCCAGCCCAGAGACCAAGCTAATGACATCTGTAGGCCCTTAAAGGTTCCCTGAGAGCCCCCAGGGTTGGCACCAAATTTCATTTTAACACCCGAACTCCTCCACGATCACTCTACCTGTGTCAGTTTTGATTCATGGGCCTATTTTCCACCAGATGGTAAATCATCTTCCTGGCATCCAAACAGCTGGGGTTGGAGTAGGGAAAGAACTAGGTAGGCATTTGCTTTGCAACACATCTGTCCTTCGGGGGCAGCCAACAAGGAGCTGATTGCGCCCGCCATTCTTCACCGAAACCCCTTTCACAATGGCAGGGAATTGCGGGGAGGAGCTGTGGCCCAGACCCAGAAGGAAATTAAATGGCCTCAAAATAGGTCAAACATGCCTTTGGCCCAAACCCACAAAAGGAAAAACCAGAAGACAGCATGCTTGCCTTACAGTTACAAAACAAATGTACAAAGAAATCAAGCATTCTCAAGTGCATGAGCAATATGCAATTAGAAAACATAATGCAAATACCATCCCATTAATAATATCAGTAAAACAAAATGATAGGACTAAAGTTAGTAAGAAACGTGCAGGATCTATCAATAGAAAATTATGCTCTAGCTCTATTAAAGGAAACAAACAAAAAGGAATAAATGAACGTAAAAATGTAGTGCTTTACAACATAGATCTCCCCAAGGTAACCTCTACATTTAACAGCATTCCAAATTAAAAAACCCAAGGGCATGATTGAGTCTCAAATTTATCTAGAAGAATAAATGTAGAATAGCCAAGAAAAATACTGATATAGAAGAACAAAAAAAGAGAACGTGCACTGCCAAATATGAAAATGTATTATAAAGCTACAATAATTTAAAAAGTGATGTTCAGGTACCAGAATAGATCAATCAGTGGAACATAATATAAAGCTGAGAAACAACTGCAGGTGTTGAACAAGGGCTTTATTAACAGGACGGACCAGTGCTTAGATAAAATGTAATATTATAGATACATGTAGAATGTTAAGTGACATTTTGTATTAATACAAAAAGAATGGACTGTCCAATAATGATACTGGAATAACAAGTTAACTAAAATTTTAAAACACCAGGCCTATAATATGCAAAAATAAATTGTAGATGGTTAAGAGACCTAAATGTTAAATAAAACACTAGGACATTTAGATAGATGTTTATGTCACACAGGAGGAATAGAAGAGTCTTTCTAAGACTAAATCAAAAAGTAGACCAAAAAGAAATACTGATAATGTTGACCACATTAAAAAATATAACTCCTCTGTGTTAAAGAATGTCAAAAACCGGTCACGGTGGCTCACACCTGTAATCTCAGCACTTTGGGAGGCTGAGGTGGGCAGATCACTTGAGGCCAGGAGTCTGAGACCAGCCTGGCCAACATAGTGAAACCCAGTCTCTACTAAAAATACAAAAATTAGCTGGGTGTGGTGGTGTACGCCTGTAACCCCAGCTACTTGGGAGGCTGAGGCAAAAGAATCACTCGAATCCAGGAGGCAGAGGTTGCAGTGAGCCGAGATCATGCCACTGCACTCCAACCTGGGTGACAGAGGGAGACTCTGTCTCCAAAAAAGAATGGCACAAAACTACTAAAGGCAAACAATAAGCTGAAAAACTCTATATAGCATTTATCAAAATAAAGATTAATACCCTAGATATATAAGGAACCTTGTAACATAATAAAAAGAGAAATACCTCAATAGAAAAATGGGCAAAGACATAAAAGAAACACAAGATGCTAATAAGCTTATTAAAATGTTAACCTAAATCATAATCAAAGTAAATTACAATGAAATAATATTTTACAAATCAGATTTGTAAAAGTGAAAAGAACATTGGTGAGTGTGTGCAGAAATTAGCAGTCACATACTGGTGGTGAAGCATAAATTGACACAATCTTTCTGAACTGTAATTTGGCAATAAGTATCAAAAGCCTTATAACGTACATATCTTTAGTCTCTTCAGTTCCATCTGGGAATGCATCCGAAAGAAGTAAGACTATGCAAAAAAAAAAAAAAACCCTTTATCTGAAAGTGCGACTGTTATAATAAAAAATTTAAAAGAACTAAACTTCTAATAATAAATAATTGATAAAATAAATTATGGTTGTATTCATATAATGAAATACCATGTGAGCTTTTAAAATGATGGCATAAAAACACAGCTGTTGTCACAGAAAGATGTTCCTTCCTCATATCCTCATATGCTTTTTTTTTTTTTTTGAGACGAGGTCTCACTCCATTGCCTGGGCTGGAGTGCAGTGGCACGATCACAGCTCACTGCAGCTCAGCTGCACCTCCTGGGCTCAGGTGATCCTCCCACCTCAGCCTCCCAAGTAGCTGGGACTACAGGCATGTGCCTATACCCCTGGCTAATTTTTGTGTTTTTGGTAGAGATGGGGTCTCTCCATGTTGCCCACACTGGTCTCAAACTCCTGAGCTCAAACAATCCTCCTGCCTCTGCCTCCCAAAGTGCTAGGATTACAGGTGTGAGATACCACGTCCTGCTAATGTTCCTCATATACTTTTATTTTACTTTGGCTTAAGCAGCAAGTATTTATTTATCACAATTCTAGAAACCAAAAGTTCAAGATAAAGATTCTGACAGATTCGGTGTCTGGTGAGGGCCCATTTCCTGGTTCACAGACAGCTGTCGTGATTGCCCTCACAAGGCGGCCTCACATACTTTTAAATGAAACAGGGGCAGGTTATGAAAGAGTAGGTATAGTATGATCCCATTTTTAAAACAGTTTTTCTACACAACAACAGTTCTGGAAGAATTTACTCCAGAATCTTTAGTTTTATTGCTGGGTAGTGAGATTATGAGTGTTCTTATTTTCTTCTTTTTGATTACCCATATCGTCTAACTTTTCAAAATTCAATAGTTCTTGTGTCATTTAAAAATGTTTTTCAAAAGCAAAACTAGGAGCTACTTACAATTCCTGCATACCCAGTCCTCCCTGGCCCTTTTTGCTCTGGAGATAAAAATGTTTCATTCAGGAAAAATAACCCCATAGCTTAGAAATATATACTCCCCAACCCCAAATAGTTTCATGCCAATTCCTCACTAGTGTTTTCCTCCTCACCGAGAAAACGAAAAACTACCACAAAAGGCTATGATGTGATAAGGATCCAAGCTTTCCCCCTTTTCCTCTTCCCCTCCCTCCATTCCCAAGGGGAGTTCCTCTGTCCCTGGCAAAATGGGGAAGGGCTATGTCTTGAAGGCAGCAGTGTATCCCAAAAGGCACAAGCCATACTGGTCACTTTGAGCCACGGGAAGGGGAGAAGGCTGTGGTCTGGCAAACAGGGGAACTTGGACTAAGTTAACGACATGTGAGTGAGTGTGAGGATGATGAGCTGCCACCTAGACCATCGAACAGCAAGGTGTCAGGTAAGATACGAGGCAACCACACACTCAACTAGAGTCATAATTTTTAAAAAAATATAATTTACCAATAGTTTTTGTCTACCAGTGAGAGCCTGCATCATTAAAAATGTAAGATTCCAGCCTCCTCTTCTTCCTTGGCTGTTACCAGCCCCTACTTCTCTTCTCTGCATAGATCAGAGGCCTCAGAAATAGCCTGGTCCTCCACCCCAGCCTCAGGACCAACTGTTCTCAGCACCAAGGTTGAGGACAGCAACTCTGCAACCTGGCACATGCCTGTGGGGTGCTCCTACCTTTAGGGGGCCTCTGCTTCCAGTCCACAGCTTTGGGCTACTTCCTTTCTAAACCCAGAGGGGGACAGGCCCACGGAATGGCTGCTTAGATGCAGTAAATGTTCCCTGGATGTGGAAAACCCATTTCCTGGTCGGGCCCCCTATGTGGGCTGGCAGCCAATCTGCCTCTGGAAAAGAGGTTTCTTGAATGCTGATACACAAGTGCCTTGTGTGTGTGCTGTACATGTCTACTTGTCATGTGTACCACATGTGTACGAATGTGCAGGCCACCCCCGATAATATCGCAATGTCCCTGTACCTCTCCATTCTTACATCTCTTGGAATCACTCAGCCAATTCTAACTACAGTCAGCAAAGGACTTAGAATCAAAATCAAGTCCAGCTTCTCTGGTGCAGTGCTTTCTGGTGAAAAGGGAAAAAAAAGACTGGGTCTAAACACCTTTCCCAGCACTTCATGGTCAGACCCTTTTGCTTATTCTGCATGCCCCAGGGCCTCTGAGGCACAGACGGGAGCCTCCTGCTACAGGAACCAGCCACGCAGTGTGGCCAGCCTGACCTAGTCTGCCACCCTTACCCCAGTCCTACTTTCATGGAGGGAGTAGCCTCAGTACCCTCCCTGAGCTTGGTGTCCGGGATCCCAGCCTGACTGGTATGTGGAGAGCCAGAGAGGGCAGACACAAAGCCAGGTGCCAGGTCTGGGATGCGCCCTGCAGGAGTAACCCTGTGGGCCGTCCTACTCACTTCCTTAGACAAGACAGGTGGCCCTCCAGAGCCCAAGGGCCATCTGGGGAATATCAGATAGCAACAAGGCCGGCTGGGGCAGTTGGGCTGGGCTGGGACTGTCCTACCAAGGCCACAGGCTTCCTTTGCAGATGGTAGTGAAGGAAATAGTTGGTGAAGCTCAACAGATCATCGCCCCTACCTCCATCTCAGCCCATCAGAAGAAAACCTTCTGTATCCTGGGGCTGAACATGCTCTTCAGGAATTGGTGCTTTCTAGAAACTTGGGACTCCAATAGGATAATAGAATAAAAGAAAATAACTTTTAGAGCTGGAATTAAAATTAAAAATAATACATTATTCCAACAAGTCCTAAAAATGCTACCATTTATTAAGCATTTATTGTGGGCTCAACTAAGCATTTTACCTAAATTATTACATTTAATCTAAGAACAACTCCATGAGGTAGCTCTCCTTACACTTTCCTTAAGTTATAGATGTCGAAATGGAGACACAGAGAGGCTGAGAGGCTTGTCCAAGGTCACCAACTCGTGAGAGGCAGGCCGGGTCTATGTGACTCTTAAGTCCATGCCCTTCAGTACTCTGGGACACTCTGGACAACACTACTTTGGAAGTCCTGACAAGTCAGGGTTGTCAGAGCCTTCCCGCCACTTTAAATGAGGAGGCAGATTCTTTGTATAAGGCTTGTGCTCCTCAAAGAATGGGTTTCATTTGTGTTACAGAAAAAAATATCGCTCACAATGCCTTCCCCAGAGGCTTTATTCCTGAAGTCTTTGAACCAGTTAAAGGTAATAACCTCAAATGCAGAGCCAACAGTCTTAGGTCTTAACTTGATGGGGCAGCCACATGATTCAATCCTATATAATGAGTGATCTATTGTAGTGATTTGCAAAAGAAGCTAGTGATGCCAAACAGGTGGGCTCATTCCCTGAGGTGCCAATGACTCACTGGGGGAAGCAGAACCCACCTCCTCCCCAATTTTCCCACTGGTAGCCCCTAAATCCTCTGGGACAGACTCACTGGGTTGTAGAAAGAGCCAGAAGAGACCCCAGGGTCATTAATATAATCCTATCAGTTCACAGATGAGAAAGCTGAGGCTGAAGGAGGAGGTACTAAAACACCACCAGTCTCCTGACAGGTGCTTATCGTTTCCAGAAGCTTAGACCATAGGGGTAGGACCAGCTGTTAGGTTGTTACTTATGTGCATAATTCCCTCCTTCTGAGAAGGAGTCAGAGGATGAGAGAGAGGAAGAAAAGCATAAATGGTTAAGAGCACTGCATGGGAGTGAGAGAGCCCATAGTTAAAGTGCTCACATTGCTTCTGCACAGCTTTGTGATCTGCCAAGTCACTTAATTTCTTTGTGTCTCACTTTCCTCTTCAGTAAAATGTAGATAATAATGGTGCCAACTCGAAGGACTAGTCTAAGAATTAATCAAATGAATGGATCGCCCAGTGCTTGCCTCAATTACAAAGAAATAGTGAGGAAATCTGAATAAAGTATAAATTTTAGTTCATAATACTATATTAATATTGGTTCATTAATTATAGCAAATGTACCACACTAATGGTAAGATGTTAATACTACAGAACACTGGGTTGGGATATATGGAACTCTCTGGCCTATCTTCACAATTTTTCTGTAAACCTAAAAGTTCTAAAATGAAAAGTTTATTAAAAAATATAAAAAGGAGTATCGTAGGTAGAAACTGTCCTTGTTATCGAGGGCAGCAATTATGAACCATGTCCCTAACAATCCAGAAACAGCCAGAAATAATCAAGTGGCAAGTCAGCCAGCCCATCAAGCTCTTAATGTTCAATCAACTCAAGTCTGCTCCAAATTCTAACCAGAGGTATCAGCAGACAATGGGATTGGCAGGTGTCAAGGTATCAAGAGAAAGACTACTAAGTCGGAAGTCAGATGGACGCCTACGTTCAAATTCTAAATCTACCACTTCACAACTCTTTGACCACGAGCAGAGTCCCTCACCTCCCTAGAGCTCCTTTTCCTCCTTACCTGTAGACTGTTTCTCCCT